>NC_090648.1:209923802-210088802 GCF_040937935.1 Hyperolius riggenbachi | reverse complement strand
GGCAATGCATTGGTGGGGTGAAGACTGCTACACACATGCATGGTTTAAATGAGATCTCTATGGACAGTTCCTAATGCTGTTGTCAGAAAGGAATGCTGCACTATAGCAGTCCCTAATAAAGTCTTTATTGGTATCTAAAATCCCCTTTAAACAAGAATGGCCACAGATCCCTGCCCCAACTAATATGAGTAAGCACTGTATATAAGTGTAGGGTTTATTGCAGGCAGTTCAACTATTCAAACAAAGCTCTGAAATTAAAATAAACACACAAGCACTGAGAAAAACAAAAGGGAAATGTTTATTAATCTCTTCAAATACAATACAAAAGTCAGCAATTCCATGTACATTTTGTTGCAGAGTTTGATGAGCTTGGTCACATCAGAATTATGACAAATGCATCCATTTCTAAAGAACATCTGTCACTAGACTGAAGCTATTTAATACTATTTAATATGTGATAGGGGCCTTACAATGAAAGAAATGCATTACATTTTTAGTAGACATATACTGTATATTGAGAGTGTATTAAAGTTTTCTCATTTTAAAGATGTGCTGACTGCAGCATGGTGGCGAAGTAGACAGCACACTGACCTTACAGCCCTGGGTTCCTGGCTCAAATCCCGGGCAGGGCACTATCTGCAAGGAGTTTGTAAAGCTTATTATATAATTCTTCTTAAAACAATTAATCATATAAGAAATAATTGCATATTAAATCTTAATAATATAAAATCATATTCTATATATAATATAGAAAATAAATCATGTTCTATATATTTGCCTTTCTTATGAATACATAAATGTAATAATTCCACTGACAGATATCAGCATTTCTTCATGTAATAACACTCTGTATTAATAATATTAATTTGACTATGAAACCGCCAGGTGGCATCATTGATTTATTTTAACTAATTGGGAAAACACCTTCTTTGTTTTATGTTTTATAAAGCCTGTTCCCAAAACATCATGTGTTATCAGCTATCTGAGACTAGAACACATCAACAATCCTCCAGAATCATAACAATCTCACGAGAATGTTTCACTGTCTCAAAGCATCACCAGCTTTTAAATGTATTTCAAAGTATTACATTATATTATATAGGGTTTAACAATAACTATTTCTTTCATTAGAAGGGACTGTATTGATTATTGATATTTAGATTAATAATATCTATGTGTAATAATTAAGAAAATGTACATATATCATTACTGCAGTAATGTGAGTTTTAACTTGTTCCCAGTATTTACACAGAAGCATCTTTCAAATGTCAATGCCACGCACTAACATAAACAAGAATGTTCTGGCTTTTTGTAACTAGAATAATCCAATTATGAGTTTCACTGCTTGGAATATGCTGAGATGTCAAAGAGCAATATTTTAAAAAAGTACTCTAACTTTACAGTTTACAATGAAATTTTGCATAGAACATTAAAACTTAAAACATACACATATGACAGCTTTTCCTGCATAAATAAAACCACTAGAATTCTGACACTTGTCTCTGTGGGTTTCCTTGGGGCACTCTGGTCTCCTCCCACATCCCAAAAAACATACAGATTAGTTCATTGGCTTCCTCCTAAATTGGCCCTAGGCTACAACGGACATGTGACTATGATAGGGATAACATTGTGAGCTCCTCTGAGGAACAGTTAGTGACGTCACTATAGATACTCTTTAAAGTGCTGCGGTAGATGTCGGCACTATATAAATACTAAAATAATAATAATAACTGCCTGGTTTCCATGTTGATCTTTTTACTTTGGTAGTGGCTGAGTCAAACACTTGCTCTGCAAACTAGTTCTGAACTCAGAAGGTATCAGAGCCAAATGAACAATATTAAAGCATATTTTAGAAACAAGGTAATGAACAGCAGCTCATAATCTCATTGTAGAACACTTTAAGTTGTTGGCTGCCCTTACTTAGTTTACAGAGCATGATAAGCATGCAGAATGCATCCACATTGCAGAGTCTGTGATTGTGCTGGGTGACCATGATTACAATGCACACTGAATTGGTTGTGGCGTGTTGGCCAATGCTTGGCATACACGGCTCAATAATGGGGAGTTATGCAAGAGATCACTCCAGATTCAAAAAATTGATCAGAAAGTAATAATCAATGTATAAACTTGTCCTCAATATCAATATGATTTCTGCAAAAGTCTGCTAGAATCAACCAAACCACTGGTTATGTGGCATTCAAAACAGTACATCAAAATGCTGCTCTTCCCACTGCCTGCGTAAGGGAGGTTTTCCAATATGTCCGATTACCCTTTTAATTGTTCAATGCCCAAAATCATCTATAGGCCCATCGATTGCAATGCTGTAGTTAATGCTAGGTAGAGAAGGTTAGGTATAGGAATTAGGAAGGAATTAATGTTAGGTAGGGAGGAGACGTTAAGCATCAGAAAGGGTTTAATGTAGGAAGTGTGTAAAAGTTAGGTGTCAGGAAGAGGCTAACATTAGGGGGAGGTTTGGGTTAAGCATTAAGAAGGGGTTAGGTGTCAGAAATGGGTCAATGTTGGGAGGCGTTAAGTGGCAGGAAAACGGGTACCTAGGCTGCCATGTTAGGGTTAGATAGCTGGGAGAATAATAAACATTTGAGGGATCAGTTAATAGCTGGTCGACAGGGCAGATGACCTGAATCACCCAAGAACACGTCACAAAACCAAAATAGCATAGCAACAGTAATTGTTTTACTGTTATTTACTTATTAGGAGCTGGAGACCAAATTTACCACACCTGATCCAAGCCTTCCAGCATCAACATGATCCCTTTAGGAAATGAAAACTCCTTGATGTGTGTTTTGAGATTGTTATTCTTGACAGTTGCTGTGCATAAATTAAACCTTGGTTAGGAAAGTCTGCTGTTTATTCTATGTTGCTCCTTGACGCAAATAAATAGCTGAACCCTGGACCTTCTACCTGCAATCCCTAAGGTACATGGATTCTTGGTAGATTAGACACTGAAACTGTCCTGAGGCAAAGGAGGTTCTGGTTTTATCTTAAAGATAGATATGTGATTTGTCACGTAAAACAGGATTCTTGTGTTTCAGCATATAGTGACTGATGGGAAAAGAGAGCTTTCTGTTTAAGAGCCGGTTAGTGCTAAAGTATCTGGTGAATAATAGCAGGACAATGCATACTTAGACCATTCTGCACCAATTGCATTAACAATGTAAACTGTTTTAGTTTGTTAAACTTGGAACGGCCAACATTAAGGAGCATTATAAGAATTAGAAAGGGAGATTTGACATACTTCTGAGTTTATAATTTGCTATGGAGAGACACATGGGCTGGGGACATACCAAGTACAGAGTAAAGGGGATACCGCAAAGATAGACAGGAAGAACATCTCTATCTAATTTGTAATTAAAAACAGTGTTATCTGTGCATACCAGGATTTTACCTTAGCAATGGTTATAAGGGCTGATCAGAACAGCTGAATTCCGATTTTGTCGAAATTTCGTGTACCGCATGCGAAAACCGAATTTCGTGTTCCGAATTTTCGTTTTCCGAGTGCATTTCTATTGAAGTCAATAGTGCCAACTTCTGCGGTTAATTGTAAAGCCCCTGTACATGCTATCATCACCAAATTTGGCATGTATAATAAGCAGATGAGTAGGAACATGGTAAAAAAAACTTTTGTGAAAAGACCTTATAGTTTTTGAGCAAATAGATTTCAACGTTTCATAGGAAAAATGGTTTTTAAACTGTGTAAAATGACAGTGCTGCAGTACAGGTTACTGCATTCCGAGTGGGACCACTCCTGAGAATACTGGCGTGGGACCACTCCTAAGGATACTGGCGTCAGGCGTGGGATTATTGCAAGGTAAGTATCCCTGGTTAATGCAGAGCAATAAAGGACTTTATTCGTTGTCGTGTTTTTATTTCTTTTTTTAACTCTGCGGGCTGGTATAGCTCAGGGTGCGAAGCTCACGTGGCCGGTACTCCGCATTCTGGCTATCCCAGCCTGCATGGGGGACAAGGGGTTAAGGAGGCTTGGGAGGGGGGACCCCACGCTGTCTGTTCTCATGAAATGTATACAATATGTATACAGAACTCGGAATGCAGTAACCTGTACTGCAGCAGTGTCATTTTACACAGTTTAAAAACCATTTTTCCTATGAAACTTTAAAATCATTTAATTCAAAAACTATAAGGTCTTTCACAATTTTTTTTACCATGTTCCTAATCATCTGCTTAATATACATGCCAAATTTGGAGATGATAGCATTTAAGGGGGCTTCACAATTAACCACGGAGTTTAGCATTGACTTCAATGTAAACGCGAATTCGATACTTGGAATTGCCAAATTTTCGAGTTTCGAGTGCTTACTCGGAACTCCCAAATTCCGATGACAAACTCGAAATTCGGAATCCGAGAGCTCAGCCCTAATAATCAATCCTACTCATGTGTTCTAATTCTTCTATGATGTCTCAATTTTTGTTACTCTCTGACACACTCGCTGTAGAACCCATAGCATCTTTTCAAACTGCCTGCTTCCTTTGACTTTTTTCAAATAAACTTTGTATGCTGAGAGTAAAAAAAAAAGGCACATACTATGGAGCTGATACATATAACATTTATAGTGCATTTGCTGCTTTTTTGCCTTTTTTTACTGTTTTTTCTGGCTTTATTTTACCACAATATTAACTGGTAATAAAAAAGCTTGAGAATACGTGTCTATTAATTAGTGCCTAACTGTATAGTGCGTAAATTAATGCATATGCAAATACTGAATGTAAAACTATATGTTAATTGACTTACTTTAAATCTAGCGAGTAATAGAGAAAAACTTTCATTGGCAGGCCTAAATCTGACCATACACTATTCAGTTACTATTCAACTTGGTTTTTGATCGATATTACAAATGACTTTACGATCAATATAACAATTAGGGATGAGCAATCAAATTCCATGGAATTCCAAACTACGAGTTTCGCCTCTGAATTTGGCATTCCAATTCGGAATTCTGCCATCAATTAATGCTGATCATTGCAGTCAATGCTGCTGACTTTAGTGGTTAACAGAGAAGCCCCCATTCCTACTATCCTATCATCACCAACTTTGCTAGATATGTTAGGGGGTATACTAGTTATTGATAAAATCGATTGTTAAAAAGTCAGTAAAATAACATTTTGCTGCGGTACCCCTTATTACCCACACAGACTGGAATAGGCAGAGTTTGGAGCCCAGACTGCTTGGGGCTCCGTACTCTGAGTTATACCAGCCTATATGGTCCATGATATGAGGCCACTCTGGAAGAGAGGAGTGGCAAAGCCTCCCCCTCTCCCTGAAAGCTCTTGTCCATACTATGGACAAGGGGCTGCCCAGTAGTAAGTGAGGGGTGCAGGCCCGTGGGGGGTGGGGTTCATGGTGGCATTCGGGGGGGGTCCAGATCCCCACCCTCCCAGGTGAATTGTTTATAGGTGTACTTTTGTATCTGTTACCCATTTCAACAAAGGGTTAATTTAAAAAGTCAAGCCTGTATAAAATCTTTTAATATTCTTAATGAATCATAAAATCTTAATTAACCATAAATTCTTAATTGTTTAAAACCAGGGGTAATTACTGGTAAGCAGATGAACACACTCATTCAGCCCACATCTTCCTGTGAAAGGCTGGAACACTGGGACCCTCTCTGTTCTCCTGGCCTTCAAAGGGTCATGTTAGAGACCCACCAGCCCACTTTCCACTGGTCATCTTGTAACTAACTGGTGGTGAAAGAGAGAGCCTGAGACTTTTCATAATAAAGCTAGACTTTAACACCTAGTATCCTGGACTGTTTGGACACTGATGCCAAGGTATAAGGAACCCCTCAGTATTATTTTCTTTATTGAATTCTTTTTATTTCAGTCTGTGGGCTTTTTGTGTGTTTGGTATTTTATCCTTTTATTTCCTGTAAATAAGTATGTACCATTCTAATTACCTCTTAATAAATGATTTTAAAAATATTTTTAGCCAACCCTCAATGTACTGAGGCATCAAAAAGTGATTGAGCCCTCTGCCTTTGAAAGCTGCTGTAAACTCTTGAATGCTTGCAATTCTGCGTCACTTAATCCAGAGTGCAGAAGTAGGTGTTGCAGGCATTGCTTAAAATGGGTTCCTAGATTGCTGTTCTGAATTGTTGGAAAATGTATGTGTAGAGTGAGACCTATACAAGGCAGGGGGACACACTTGATTCTGTGAAAAATGCTTACGTTTGCGGAGTGTAGCTGACTGTCAGTAATAGAAAACAAGCGTGTGAAAAAAAGCAGCAGTGCCGGTATTATTTTCCTGCAGCAGGGAAATGCACATTGCTGCCACTGCACTGCAATTCTGCATTAGGAAGCAGTATGTGCTTCTTCCAGTTTGTTTTCGTTGAGCGTGAAAGAACGGCCGTGATTTTGGCAAGTGTGTCCCCTTCCTTACTGATTTTGCTTCTGTTCTAAAACACAACTTGTCATTGCCAATGCTGAAATTACAAAAATGAACCAGGAGCAGCCCCTACACTCAAACTCAGTGCTGTAGATGTTACATTTCAACAAACAATGAATGTAGATGTCATAGGTCACTATGGGCCTGATTCACAAAGCGGTGCAAACACTTTGCACACCTGTAAAAAGCCCTTTATCACGCCTAAACTCAGTTTAGGCGTTATCTGAAGGAATTCATGCGAACTCCCGCGCGCAGCGCACCGCAGCACACCGCGCTTCGCGCGAAGCGCCCATTAAACCCTATGGGACTTTGCGCACGCACATACGCGTTTGCGCGCGCAAAGTTTTGCGCGCGGGAGCTTCGCGTGAATTATAGCACAAAGCGGTGATAACTTTGCTAGTGCAAAGGTTATCATGCCTAAAGTCTTTTAGGAGTGATAACTGAGTTATCACCGCTTTGTGAATCAGGCCCTATGAGTCTTCCATGAGTGGAAATAACAACGAAAAAAACACAGTGAGACACCACAAGCCCTTTATAGTATAGTATATTATGAACAATGGAAGAATTGTGGTAGAAACATATACTTACAAATCAGGGTTGCAACAACGGCAACCATGGTGATGTGCCTGTGAGGAAAACGAGTCCATCTACACTAGGAAAGTAAAAACAGGAACAAATAATACTACCGAACTAGTTAATATTATGGCGCTTTCCCTCAGCAAATAGGTTGAGAATGATAAGTAAGTGCTCTGTGCTATTTGCTTACAGCTCTAAGACATTTTTATTGACATGAAAAAGTGAGATTTGTCTGTAGTGTTCTTGATAAACTTTTCATCCTCAGCCTATTTGCTGTCAGTTGACTTATTTAAAGAGGCACTGTAAGAAAAAAAAGTGCCCTTATGGGGTACTTACCTTGGGAGGGGGAATCCTCTGTATCCTAATGGAGGCTTCCCCCATCCTCCTATCTTTGGTGTGCCCCCCCCCCCAAGACACTCATCTAGCCGGCGGTCATTGCTTCATTGTGATACCCAAGCCCCTTCACCGCGGCAAGGTAACAATCACGAAGGGGCATTGTCACAGGTACATGCCTTTTGTTTTGTTGTTGCAGCCGCAGTGCAGCCAGAAAAACTAGGCAGGCATGTACACGCACCAGAAAAATTATTATAGCGGTGCTAGCCTTAAAAATTCAGGAATCTTCCTTGAGTCCTGGTGGACCCTGTTGGTGGTGGCGGAGAAGGCAGTCAAGCGGCCTGCAGGCAGAGATGCTGTGTGGGGAGCGACTTAGTCTCGGGGCAGGCAGTCACACGGCGTGCAGACAGAGATGCTGTGTGTGGGGACTGACTTAGTCTTCGGGTGGGCAGTAGCCCTCCGGGATCCATGCCTCATTCATTTTGATAAAGGTGAGGTACTGAACACTTGTGACTTAGGCTGTGACGAATATTACGAAAGTCGTGCGCGTAAGCGCCATCGACTTTCGCATGGTCGTGCACAGTTCCTGTCAGTCTTGGGTAAATGCACAATAGATGTCAATTTCCCTCTCTCTTACTGAGTACAGTAACCTCCCCCACATCCTGTGTCAGGAAAGAATTTCACAAGTAGCCAGACCACCTGGGGAGCAGCATTTGGTACATAGCTCATCTTTCCCCAAAAGGAAAACCAGCTCAAACTGGTTGAGATTCAAAATTTCCCTCCAAGCGTATAGCTTCACACAAAGGGAACGTTAACTTATTAATAATTCAAAATAGGTTTGTCACAGCAAGGCCAAAATTACATTTCCTGATACCTAGGAAACAGGTCTATAATTCACATGAATTATCCTTCTCTAGCTATCAGGAATCAATTGAGAAACCGCTTTATCCGGCATGCGTAGAGCAAATTCGTTAGCCTAGGCGTGTATAGTCTCATTTAATACAGAGTCGCATGCTGCTTATGAATATGGTCTCGGATCTGCGATGCACCCATCTGGGGCGGAATTACACAAATTATTAATAATTTGTGTAATTCCGCCCCAGATGGGTGCATCGCAGATCCGAGACCATATTCATAAGCAGCATGCGACTCTGTATTAAATGAGACTATACACGCCTAGGCTAACGAATTTGCTCTACGCATGCCGGATAAAGCGGTTTCTCAATTGATTCCTGATAGCTAGAGAAGGATAATTCATGTGAATTATAGACCTGTTTCCTAGGTATCAGGAAATGTAATTTTGGCCTTGCTGTGACAAACCTATTTTGAATTATTAATAAGTTAACGTTCCCTTTGTGTGAAGCTATACGCTTGGAGGGAAATTTTGAATCTCAACCAGTTTGAGCTGGTTTTCCTTTTGGGGAAAGATGAGCTATGTACCAAATGCTGCTCCCCAGGTGGTCTGGCTACTTGTGAAATTCTTTCCTGACACAGGATGTGGGGGAGGTTACTGTACTCAGTAAGAGAGAGGGAAATTGACATCTATTGTGCATTTACCCAAGACTGACAGGAACTGTGCACGACCATGCGAAAGTCGATGGCGCTTACGCGCACGACTTTCGTAATATTCGTCACATCTCTCCCCTACCAGACGGACGCACAGAGTGGGTCTGCATGACCCGCTCTACGCGGCGCTTAGCTACTGAACGGGTTCTCGACTTCTTATCTGACTGCCCGTTAGACAACTCACCAGAAGCATAAGGCCTCATGGTCCGGTGTGTCCCAGTGTCCGCTTTGCAGACGGTGCGATGCACACCAACAGGCTTACCGCTAAAGGCCTGGCTGGGTTTGCGTAGCGCTTCCTGTAAGGGAGAGAGTCGCTGGCTGACATCCGGGTCACTTCCTGACTCTCGGGTGTCAGCCTGCGAATCTGGAAGCAGCGTGGCATACCCCTGCTCTAACTGACTACACCTTGGCACAACATTTTGGTCAGCACAACCTAGGTGGACATTAGAGTACATTTTAAAAAACGAATTAGCCTTTACCTGGGTGGCGAGGCTTGCCCCTTCTCCAGGAAGGATAGAGGGTGGACCTGTGGGCAGTTTTGCACTGGGTTGCTTCTGCAAGGGGAAGACCTGCAAGGGTGAGACAGGGAAGGAACGGCCTGTCTCCACCAGCTGTTTGTTAACAGCAGACAATGGTGGAGCACTCTGGCTGTCATAGCAGGAGGGGAGGTCTAGGCCCCCAGCTGCCTGCTCTGACACCTGGCCTGCTTCCACTGCCCTGGACGGATATGACCCAGGCAAAACAAGACTGTTACCTCTTAGATTAGAGACTGTCACATTTAAACATACATCATTTTTAGCACTGTGAGATTCAGCATGAAAGCTATTAGCAACATCTGGTACAACATTAACATCACAGTTACGTTCATTTTTCACATCATGTACACAGGTATCTGGAACAACAGTGACAGGTTTAGAATCAGACAAACCGTGATTAGCCAGCTGTCCATTAGAAACAGGTACCGCTTCCTTGCCTCCTTCCCTAGGAGGGCTAGGTACCATTACCCTTGCTGCCTCCCTCTGTCCCACCCCAAGCTTGTACAGTACCTGAGTGGGTCCAGACTGGCAATCCTGGGTGTTGATCACAGGTTCATAAAAGGATCGTAGGGTGCCAAGATCGGTGCCCAACAGCACAGGCACTGGGATGTCATCTGTCACCCCCACAACTTTTGACTGGCGGCCCCTTCCCCAATCGAGAACAACACGAGCTTTGGCGATGCGTGCGTGTGTGCCACCAACTCCCAAAAGTGTGACACGCTCATTAGGCAGGAAATTCTCCCTGGCTACAAGATGAGAGCGAACCAAGGTAAGCTCTGCGCCTGTGTCGCGGAAACCAACAGCGATCTGGTCGTTAACTTCCACGACTTGATGATTTCCGGAAAGTCGAGGATTTGCTGCTCCCATGACGAGGTAGGCGTGTGCAGTAGAGGATGCGCTAGCCACTTCTGCGCTAGGCTCTGGAGACGGCGTCCTCACCTCGGGGCAGGCAGACTTGAGGTGTCCTCGCTGTCCACAGTGGTAACACTTCGGAACATATGTGGCATCAGGCGGATGAGTAGCAGGGGCAGCATCCGGCCTCTGTGGCTGTGGGACCCGATTCCCACGGTTAGCAGGGGGAGGAGAGCTGGGTTGCATAGGTCTCCCCCCTCTCCAGCTCTGGGCTGGAGGTTTGCGGCTGTCCGGCACACGGGTGGCCACAAAAGTGTCTGCAAGTTCTGCGGCAGCTTTGGCGGATTCAGGCTTCCGCTCCAAGACAAACTGCCGGACATCTGGAGTGCAGCAGTTCAGCAACTGCTCCTGCACGATGAGGTCCTCCAAACCTTGGTGAGAGTCTTTTTTGAGGCCCCGTGACCACTGCCTGAACACAGTCAGCAGGCGACTCTCCAGGTCGGTGTAAGAGTCGGTGGGGCCTTTCTGCAGGGAGCGAAACTTTTTGCGATAGACCTCTGGGGTCAACTGATATTTGGCGATAATTGCAGCTTTTATCGCAGCATAGTCATTGTCTTTCTCAGCGGGTAAGTCCACAAACGCCTCAAGCGCTTTGTCCCGCAAGTTGGGTGTCAGATATCTCGCCCACTGCTCCTGGGGCAGATGATGCTGACGACAAGTCTTTTCAAAGGAGTGTAAATAAGTGTCCGGGTCGGTTCCCTTCTCCATTTCTGGGAACTTAAACTTTGGAGTCCCAAACGGGCCTGCTGTGGGCCGGGGTTCCGGAGCACTTTGCGAGGGATTTTGGCCTTGCGCTCGCAGGTTGGCCATTTCAAGGTCATGTCTGCGTGCGGCTGCTCTCTCCTCTCTTTCCGCTTCTCTCTCAGCAAGCCACCGGCGCTCTGCCCGTTCCGCTTCTCGCTCTGAGGCTTCCATTTCCGCCTGGCGCTGGCGTTCTGCACGGTCAGCATTTTCTCTGACAATCTGCATGTACAGCTCAGGATTTGTCTCCAACAGCCTTTGTAATCCAGGTTGCATTCCAGCATCAGGAACACAGAACAGGTTGGCATGGGCGGGCTCCTGCCGGCCACCATGCTCCTCAGCAGTTACAGCGACCGGTTCAGACGCGGTCCCGTTTTCCTCTGGGTCTGGAAGTGGGTTGCTTTGCTCCAACCGCTCACTTTCCTCTGCCCCAGTTACAGCACCGTCTGAACCAGGAGTGTGCTCTCCCAGCATCTGCTCTGGCTGGGTATCCAGTCGCAATAAGTCGTCAATCAATTGCGCTTTCTTTTTTCTATACGTCATAATGCCTTTTTCCTCACACAAGTTTGCTAGGTCTGCCACTGACATTTTCTTGTATCTTGCTACAGCCATTTTTGCCAAATAAAAGATAGGATAGGAAAAGAGATTGGGGGGGAACTCTGTGCTACACGTTTAGTCTATATAAATGGTAATGCACCGGTTATCGACCACAGATTTTTGATCTGTTCTAGCAGGTTAATCAAATAACGTTGCCGTTGATGTTCTGAACATACACAAATCCCAAAAAGCTGCCAAACACTGTCACAGACCGCGAGCCGGTCTGCGGGTGGGGTAAATCGATCAGCGTCAGAAATCCTCTTACACGGTCATTTGTTCATCACGAAGGGTAACCCGCATTCGCAATTTGATGAACTGACTCGCGAAGGGAGCGTTCTGATACCAACCGAATCACTCCACACACATATACAATTCAAAGATCTGCCACCAAGCGAGTTACACAGCCCGCTACTGTAATTTTACTAGGACTTCGAGAACGCTATATTAACCCTTAGCAGTATGCAAGAATCTGGGCCAGATCGTTATGTCTGGGCCGGGTTCTCGCATACGGGTTATAAATGTATACTTCTATTAAACACAGGGTAGCGAGTTCAGGAGAATAGGTACGATTGTGTATGTTCAGCAACAGGTCATAACCGCTAAACGATTTTTAAACGTTTAATAACACAAATGCATTACATACAGTTATATACACCTATTAACATATAAAACACAGAGCTTAAAAATAAAAGGAATAAAACAGAAAGTTCTTACTTAGTTAGCTGAGCAGTCCATTTGAATCATGAAGAAAATAGTCCAGTTTAAACGTAGGCATTCAGCTTAAAAGTCCTTTGTACACAACATGCGCCCGGTTCTTCCGTGAGCACATGTCTGGACTTCCCTAGTCGATGTAAATTGAAGAACTGGGTGGAGTTCCTTGCAAACGCTTTTTACTGACCAGAGTTTTGGGGCGGTCACTACCTGGAAAGTAGGTGTGTTGGAGGCAGGGTTACCTCCTGGCAAGTCAGGTTACCACCCACAGACTTGGAGCAAGGAATGTACCAATTATTAATAATTTGTGTAATTCCGCCCCAGATGGGTGCATCGCAGATCCGAGACCATATTCATAAGCAGCATGCGACTCTGTATTAAATGAGACTATACACGCCTAGGCTAACGAATTTGCTCTACGCATGCCGGATAAAGCGGTTTCTCAATTGATTCCTGATAGCTAGAGAAGGATAATTCATGTGAATTATAGACCTGTTTCCTAGGTATCAGGAAATGTAATTTTGGCCTTGCTGTGACAAACCTATTTTGAATTATTAATAAGTTAACGTTCCCTTTGTGTGAAGCTATACGCTTGGAGGGAAATTTTGAATCTCAACCAGTTTGAGCTGGTTTTCCTTTTGGGGAAAGATGAGCTATGTACCAAATGCTGCTCCCCAGGTGGTCTGGCTACTTGTGAAATTCTTTCCTGACACAGGATGTGGGGGAGGTTACTGTACTCAGTAAGAGAGAGGGAAATTGACATCTATTGTGCATTTACCCAAGACTGACAGGAACTGTGCACGACCATGCGAAAGTCGATGGCGCTTACGCGCACGACTTTCGTAATATTCGTCACATAGGCAACTTCTCTTCTCAGTGACAATGCCTCCAGCTGCGCTGAAGGTCCTTTCTGACATGACGCTTGAGGCAGGGCAAGACAGATATTGGATGGCAAATTGTGACAGCTCTGGCCATAGGTCAAGCCTGCGCACCCAGTAGTCCAAGGGATAATCGCTGCTCACAGTTTCTACATCCACACTTAAGGCCAGGTAGTCGGCTACCTGCCGGTCGAGGCGTTGGTGGAGGGTGGATCCGGAAGCGCTAAGGCGGGGCGTTGGACTAAAGAATGTCCGCATGTCCAACATCACCATGAGATCGCTGGAGCGTCTTGTCCTTGTCTGCATGGACATGGGAGAAGGATTACTGGCAGTGGTACCTTTATTGCGTTGTAAAGCATAGTTACCAGCTTGTTCTGCAAGTGCTGCATCCTTTCTGCCTTCAGGTGAGTTGGTAACATCTCCGCCACTTTGTGCCTATACTGAGGGTCTAGTAGTGTGGCCACCCAGTGCAGCTCATTCCCTGGGGGTCCCTCAACAGGCTGGACAGCATGAAAGACGCCATCTGCACAAAGTTGGATGCAGATGTACTATCCATTTCTTCTTGCTCTTCCTCAGTGATGTCAGCTAAGTTCTCCTCCTCCCCCCAGCCACGAACAATACCACGGGAAAGTTGAGCAGCACAAGCGCCCTGCGACGCCTGCTGCGGTTGTTCTGCCGCCTCATCCTCCTCCTCCAAAACAACACCTTCCTCATCATCTGACTCCTCTTCCCCACACGACTCTTCCTCCTCCTCCCCCTCTGTGCTGCCGCAGGTGTTGAGGAATCATCTGCTTCTGCTGAGAATTGATCCCACAACTCTTCCTCCTGTTCCTGTTCACACTCCTCCACAACATGATCCACCACTCTACGCACGGCACGCTCCAGGAAGAAGGCAAACGGGATCAAATCGATGATGGCGCCTTCACTGCTATTTACCAGGTTTGTCACCTCCTCAAGCGGCTGCATGAGCCTGCAGGCATTTCGCATCAGTGTCCAGTACTTCGGCCAGAACATCCCCATCTCCCCAGACTGTGTCCTTTGATTATAGTTGTACAGATACTGTTTGATGGCTTTCTCCTGTTGTTACAGGCGGTCCAGCATCAGGAGGGTCAAATTCCAGCGGGTCGGGCTATCACAAATCAAGTGTCTCGCCGGAAATTTGTTTCTCCACTGTATATTGGCAAAGCATGCCATGGCCGTGTAAGACTGCCTGAAATGCCCACACACCTTCCTGGACTGCTTTAGGACGTCCTGTAAGCCTGGGTACTTAGACACAAATCTCTGAATTACGAGATTCAGCACATGTGCCATGTAGAGTACATGTGTCAACTTTCCCAAATTCAAAGCAGAAATGAGATTGCTGCCGTTGCTACACACCACGTTGCTGATCTCCAAATGGTACGGGGTCAGCCACTGATCCACCTGTTTGTTCAGAGCAGCCAGGAGAGCTGCTCCAGTGTGACTCTCCACTTTGAGGCAAGACATGTCTAAGATGGCGTGACACCATTGTACCTGGCATGCAGCATAGGCCCTGGGGAGCTGGGGCTGTGTAGCTGGAAAGGAGATTGCAGCACCAGTAGAGTTGAACTGCCACTCAGCCAAGGAGGAGGAGGACGACAGCGAAGAGGATGTAGCAGGAGGAATAGGAGGAGAAGGAGAGGAGGTGGCAGCAGGCCTGTCTGCAAGCCGTGGAGGTGTCACTAGGTCCACTGCACAGCCACGTACTCCCTGCTTGCCAGTGGTCACCAGGTTGACCCAATGGGCTGTGTAAGTAATGTACCTGCCTTGACCGTGCTTGACAAACCAGGCATCCGTGGTCAGATGGACCCTTGACCCAACGCTGTGTGCCAGAGATGACACCACTTGCCTCTCAACTTCATGGTACAGTTTGGGTATCGCCTTTTTGGAGAAATAATTGCAGCCTGGTATCTTCCACTGCGGTGTCCAAATGGCCACAAATTTTTGGAAGGCCTCAGAGTCCACCAGCTGGTATGGTAACAGCTGGCGAGCTAACAGTTCCACCAAGCCAGCTGTCAGACACCGGGCAAGGAGGTGACTGGCAGACATTGGCTTCTTCCACTCAAATATTTCCCTCACAGACACCTGGCTGCTGCTGTGGGCAGAGGAGCAGGAACCGCTCAAGGTGAGAGGCGGAGTGGAGGAGGGAGGCTGTGATTGTGAAGGTGCAAGGGAGAGAGCAGCTGAAGATCCTGAAGGAGGAAGAGGAGAAGGAAGGGTGGCTTTGCTTTTGTGTGCTGCTTTTCCTCAGGTGGTCTTCCCATTTCAGTTTGTGCCTTTTCTGCAGGTGCCTTCGTAAGGCAATTTTTGGTGGCAGAGAGTACAGATGGCATTGCTCTAATCTTTGGCAAACATTAGAAAATTTCCACACCACTGAGCCACCCTGGGGTGTGAGCACTATGGTGGCCTCAGTAGCTGACGTTTAAGGGCATGTTGGCTGTCTGGCTGTCCATAGGTGGCGATACATGGCGCCGGACACTGCCACCAGCTGTTTCTGATGACGAGCTCCCCCTGCTTCTTTGAGGAACTCGTCTCCTCCTACTCCTCTCTGACTCCCCCTCTGAACTGTCCCCCTGATCATCATGTCTCTTAGGATCCCAAGTGGCATCCGTATCATCATTATCCTCCCCAGCTTCGCTTGCCTCAGACACCTCATAAACTGCACCAACAGCAAGTACTTCATCCTCCTCCTCCTCGCACCTTACGTCCATAGTGTCACCTAACTCAGACATATGAGGTGGTGTAACTTGCTTAGCGCCCTTATCTTGTTGTAACAATAATGGCTGTGCATCAGTGATTTCCCCACCTAATAACTCCTGCAAAGTGTCAAATACAGCGGATGTGGTGCTGGCAGTAGCGCTGGTGGCTACGGAAGATGAGGTGTTCTGTGTTAAATAGTCAACCACGTCCTGACAATCTTGGGAGTTGGTGGGACGTGCCTTCTTCTGAGCACTGTACTTTGGGCCAGGGCCGAACGAAATCCCATCAGCATGACATCGAAACAGACCTGCCGGGTGGCCGGTGTAACAACCGGCTCACGTACCTGAAGGATGGAGTCTAGTGCAGGGATAACAGCTGCTTATGCAGCTCACCACACAGAACCTCTGAAGATGGAACAGGGGCAAAAGTGCTGACTGTTTGACAGACGCTTCCACGAGCTGAGTAAGGTGATGCAATAACTCAGCACCTATGATAGCAAAGTCCTTTAAACAGTTTCGGGTTCAGCAACAAGACAGGTCCTCTTCCAAGCCGGGTCAGGTATCAGAGCGGGTAGTCATCCAGAAATGGGTTGGCAGCAAAGCTGGTAGTCAGACAGGCAAAAGGTCGACAACGAGGCGGATAGTCAGGGCAAGCAGAGGTCGGTAACAAAGATCAATCAAGCAGGAACAGGTTCAGCAGGACGGGTCACACGGACAAACTTGCTGCAATATCACAGCACCAGGCAATTGACTCTGAGGCCTTTTATAGGCCATTTGACGTCATTGCGCATTTGCCTTCCTCTCTTCCTGGAGTCCAATACAGATTCTACTTTGTACTCCTCTTCATCCTCTAGTATGATAGGTGGCGTAGGGGTCGGCACTTGACCAGGAAAGGGATCCGGACTTACGGGTTTTAATAAAGACACATGAAAGACCGGGTGAATCTTATAGGTTGCAGGTAAAGTCAACTTATACGCCACAGTGCCTATCTTCTTGCAGACTGGAAAAGGTCCAATGAATTTAGGACTTAACTCCGAGAGTGACCAGGAAGCCTTAGTTTAGTCGTAGACAGCCACACCATATCCCCTTCCTTCAACACCAATTCTCCTCTTCTATGCAGGTTGGCTTGCTCCTTAAAACGTTCCTGAGCCTTGGCCATGTTTTCCCTTAGAAGTTCATTGTTCCGGATAATCGATTCTGCCAATGAATCTGCAGCAGGGACTGAGGTTTCGTTTTCTATCTTTGGTGAAAAAGTTAGATGAAACCCATAATTTGTAAAGAATGAGGATTAATTGATTGAAGAATGTATGGCATTGTTGTACGCAAATTCAGCTAAAGGCAGAAGCTGCACCCAATCGTCCTGGGAATAATTAGTAAGACATCTTAAATATTGCTCCAAGGTCTGGTTCGTGCGTTCAGTCTGGCTGTTAGATTGCGGATGGTAAGCAGAGGAAAAGAATAATTCGATTTTTAATAACTTACATAACGCAGTCCAGAATTTCGAGGTAAACTGTACCCCTCTGTCAGATACGATATCATGAGGAATGCCATGTAGACGTATGATCTCCTTAATGAACACTGTTGCTGTGGATCTAGCAGTAGGTGTACCTCTCATTGGAATGAAATGAGCCATCTTTGAAAGACGATCCACCACCACCAGTATTGAATTGAATTCTTCAGAGGTTGGAAGTTCCACAATAAAATACTTGGAGATGGAATACCATGGCCTAGGTAGGACAGGTAAGGGTTTAAGTAGACCCCAAGGCTTAAGTCTTGATCCTTTACAGCGATTACAGGTATGACAGGATGCTACGTATCTCTTGCAGTCCTTCTTCAGTCAGGGCCACCAATACATTCTCTGGACCAACTCTGCTGTTTTATGGCCACCGAAATGTCCCGCCAGCCGATGATCGTGACAGACTCTAAGAATTAACAGCCTGAATTTTTCCGGAATAAACATTTTACCTTCAAAGAGCCAAAGTCCTTCCTTGCATAATCATTTTGGTTGAATATAATCAGGTGGGGGTACACTTTCCTGCTGAATTTCTTTAATTAAATTGGACTGCAGTAACATAAAATGCTGACTTGATAAAATTGTATCAGGTGCGTCTTGGTTGGAATCTTCGTGAAACATACGGGATAACGCATCTGGTTTCCCATTCTTACAACCTGGCCTATACGTGATATGAAAAGAAAATCTGGGGAAAAAAAGTGCCCATCTTGCTTGTCGTGGATTCAACCTCTTTGCTGTTTTTAAGTATTCTAGGTTCCGATGGTCCGTGAATATCAGAATAGGATTTGCTGCCCCTTCCAACAAATATCGCCATTCTTCCAATGCATCCTTAATGGCTAATAGCTCTCTCTCTCCTACATCGTAGTTCCTCTCGGCTGATGACAATTTGCGAGAAAAGAATGCTACTGGGTGCATTAACATCCTGGGACCTTGTCTCTGAGAGAGAATTGCACCTACCGCAGAGTCAGAGGCATCCACTTCTAGAATAAACGGCAAAGCTGGGTCTGCATGCTTCAATACTGGGGCTGACGTGAACAATTCCTTTAACTTGTCAAAAGCAACCTGAGCTTCTTGACTCCAGCAGAACTTCTTCTGTTGTTTAGTAAGTTGTGTTAGGGGTAGCACAATAGAAGAAAAGTCCTTTATAAATCTCCTATAAAAATTTGCAAACCCCAAAAATCTTTGAACCGTCTTTCTGTCTACAGGTGCGGGCCAGTTTAGAATTGCTTGAATCTTGTGGGGATCCATTGAAAATCCATCAGCAGAGATGATTAATCCTAGGAATTGGATTATTTCCTTGTGAAAGTCACACTTCTCTAATTTCACGTAGAGTTTATGCTGTCTTAGTCTACTCAGAACCATCTTGACTTGATTCATATGTTCATCTTCGGATGCAGAAAAAAACAGGAAAAGATTCTTGCTTCTTTTAATCTTTGAAACAGCTCGGCAACCAGAGGTAGGGGGTAGCGATTTTTAACTGTGACTTTATTAAACTCGCGATAATATACACACGGTCGCAGAGAGCCATCCTTCTTTTCTACGAAGAAGATTCCCTCCCCGGCTGGGGATCTGGATGGACGGATGAAACCTTTTTCCAAGTTCTCATGGATATATTGTTTGAGAGTCTCTTGTTCAGGGTCGGACAACGGGAACATTCGACCAAAAGAAATAGGGGCTCCAGGTACCAGGTCTATTGGGCAATCGTATGGACGATGTGGAGGCAATTGATCAGCCTTTTTCTTGTCGAAGACATCTTGGAAGTGATGATAACAGGCAGGAATTTTGTCCAGATCTACTGACATGTTAAGTAGAGGCCCCGAGGAAACGATGTTTTCTGAATTGCAATGTTCTCCGCAGTAAGCTGATGAAAATGAGACTAGGCCCAAAGACCAATCAATGGAAGGGTTATGAACCTTAAGCCAAGGAAGACCAAGAATAACAGGATATAAGGGAGATAATACCAGGTCAAAACGGATAAAATCCTGATAGGAAGGTGATATAATAGACAGTATAGGTGGGGTTTCGGTGGTAACAGGTCCAGAACTGATGGAGGATCCATCGGCCAAATTAATGTGTAATGGTTCTTTCCGGTCTTGTAGGGGAAACTGATATCTGGATGCAAAGGATGAGTCCAGAAAACAGCTGCAGGCTCCAGAGTCTATGATAGCGGTGGTGTTAAAGTGAACCTTAAGTCAGAAAAAAAAATGAGTTTTACTCACCTGGGGCTTCTACCAGCCCCCTGCTGCAGTCCTGTGCCCTGGCACCCACTCACTAATCCTCTGGTCCCCCGCTGCCAGCTAGTTTCGTTTTTGCCGACAGGCCCGTCAGGACTGGCCACGCGTATCTTTCTCTTCATCCCAGACTGTAATTTGCGCTATTGCGGGCCACAACGCGTACAAAAATACGCGTTGCCGCATATCTATGCGTTCGTAATGCGGCAACGCGTATTTTTGTACGCATCGCGGCCCGCAATATCGCTAATTACAGTCGGGAATGTGGAAAAAGCTACGCGTGGCCAGTCCTGACGGGCCTGTCGGCAAAAACGAAATTAGCTGGCAGTGGGGGACCAGAGGATTCGTGAGTGGCTGCGAGGGCACAGGACTGCAGCAGGGGGCTGGTAGAAGCCCCAGGTGAGTAAAACTCATTTTTTTTTCTGGCTTAAGTGTCTCTTTAAGGATTCTTTCTGGGAGCTGAAATGAAATCGAAACAAGACAATAGTTAGTAGAACTAGAGAGAGCTTCAGGAATATGAGTGGTGTTGGGCCTTGTCTTACCCGCAGATTTCACAGGACACCATCTCACAAAGTGCCCAGCCGTGCTACAATATAGGCATAAGTTCTCCCTTCGGCGGCGTTGACGTTCTTCTGGTGTTAACATGGGACGAATCAGGCCTAGTTGCATAGGCTCAGATGGGTCAGAGGATTGAGCTGGAGAAGCAGACGAAGACATAGCTGTAGGGCTCCAGAATACTTGATTTCCACTGTTCTTTTCTATTTGGCGTTCTCGAAAACGTCGATCAAGTTGTATAGCCAGTTTAATTAGTTCTCACAATGTTCTAGGAACTCCTATCCTGGCTAACTCGTCCTTAAGACTCTCGGATAATCCTTTTCGGAAACAACAGAGCAATGCAGATTCGTTCCATGAGACGTCCGCAGCCCACCGGCGGAACTCTGAAGTGTACTCTTCGACTGATCTGTGTCCCTGCCGAAGGTTAAAACTACAGCTTCTGCGGTGGCTTGACGTTGTAGATCATCATACAATACCACCATAGCCTCAAAGAAAGTTGCCATAGACCTCAACACTGGATCCTCTTTTTCCAAAAGATGATGGGCCCAGGACTGTGGTTTTCCGGTGAGCAAGGAAATAATAAATCCTACTTTGGTAGTTTTAAAAGAAAAAGTACGGGGTTGAAGAGCGAAATATAGTTCGCAAGCATGGCGGAAGGCTCGAAATTTGATATGTTCTCTAGAAAATCTTTCAGGCATTGGTACAAGAGGTTCCGGAGCCATAGTGGTTGCTACAGGGGGATCAGGTGGTGGCGGACTTTGGGCCAATGCTCGAGGAACAGAAGCACCGACGGGGGGAGATGCAGGCGGCTGATTTGTCATTTCATTCAGTCTTCCTTCTAAACAGGTATAACCATCTTGTAGCTCCTTGAAAGCCTCCGTCAGGGTAGCCATTTGTTTATATAAAGCGTTTAGAACGCCAGCTGTATCCCCAGACTCCATGTGAGTGGCTGTGGTATTTTGTAACAACCGGCTCACGTACCTGAAGGATGGAGTCTAGTGCAGGGATAACAGCTCTTATGCGGCTCACCACACAGAACCTCTGAAGATGGAACAGAGTCTCTATGGAGCAAGGGGCAGAAGCACTGACAGTTTGACAGATGCTTCCACGAGCTGAGTAAGGTGATGCAATAACTCAGCATCTATGATAGCAAAGTCCTTTAAACAGTTCCGGGTTCAGCAACAAGACAGGTCCTCTTCCAAGCCGGGTCGGGTATCAGAGAGGGTAGTCATCCAGAAATGGGTTGGCAGCAAAGCTGGTAGTCAGACAGGCAAAAGGTCAGCAACGAGGCGGGTAGTCAGGGCAAGCAGAGGTCGGCAACAAAGATCAATAAAGCAGGAACAGGTTCAGCAGGACGGGTCACACGGACAAACTTGCTGCAATACCACAGCACCAGGCAATGGACTCTGAGGCCTTTTATAGGCCGTTTGACGTCATTGCGCATGCGCAATGAAGCACGTGTGCGACGCGTAATGACACACGCACGCACTGCACAAGACACACGTGCGCAATGTGTAATGACGTACGTGCATGACAAAGCGTGCAAGCGCACGAAAACGTGCGTGCAAGCATGTGCACAAGCCACACGCTCAACAATCAGCTGGGAAAGAGATGTACACCAGGACAAATCCCCGCACATGCACGCGCACAGCATGCAGACCCCTACACCTTCCGATGCAGAGGTCCACAACGCCGCACACGACACGCACGGACACACACCACCAGTACTCCCCGTCTGGAAGCTTGAGGGCGTGCCCTGAAATGCCCTCGGACACCCGAATGTGCCAGCCGCCCAGGCCTCACAGGTGAGTAACCAACCATGACACCTGCCTCTGGGTCTTACCCTGCCTCTACCTGTTTTGTCCATATCGGGTGGGGGGGGGAATGAAGTGAAAGTATGCACTGACTTGACTAATACAATGTGCAGTTACACAGGTGCAGTGAAAGGTATGCAGTGACTGGTATTACAATACAATGTGCAGCTGTCACACAGGTGCAGTGAGCAGATATGCTCGGAGTGGTATATTACACAGCATGCGGTCACACAGGTAGTGTGAACAATTATGCAATGACTGGTATTACAAATGTGCACCTGTCACACACAGACGGGTACCGGACAGGCACAGTGACACTGCGTGTGCTCACGTAGGTAGGTGGGTGCACTGAACAACAGCTATATATATACAGCGAAGGGTATTACAATGTGCTCCTGTCACACACAGACGGGTACCGGACAGGCACAGTGACACTGCGTGCGCTCACGTAGGTAGGTGGGTGCACTGAACAACAGGTAGGTATATGCAGTGATGGGTATTACAATGTGCACCTGTCACACACAGACAGGACCAGACAGGCACAGTGACACTGTGTGTGCTCACGTAGGTAGGTGGGTGCACTGAAGTGAACAACAGGTAGGTATATGCAGTGATGGGCATTACAATGTGCACCTGTCACACACAGCCATGTCCATGCCAGTGTTTAGGATGGACATGGAAATGGAGAAATGTGTTCTACTTGATGAGCCATGCCTTAGCTAAATCAGTATTATCAATAAGTTTGAGCTGTGTCAAACATGTTCGAGGTCCTCGGTCCTTGAGGACTGGAGTTGGACATCCTTTTACTGGATAGATGAGGAAGTTTCATATAGGACAAGGTATGCAGCCTTAACCAGCCTGGCGGTATGGACGAGCTCAGCTCGTCCATTACCACCGGAGGCTGCCGCTCAGGCCCTGCTGGGCCGATTTTTGTCAAATAAATGGTGCACACGCAGTCGGCACATTGCCAGCCGCGTGTGCTACCTGATCGCTGATCTACCGCGTGCAGCGGTGAAAGATGGTCCCCCCAGCTGCCCGAGCCCAGCGCAGCCGGACCAAACAGTTCCGGCCAGCGCTAAGGGCTGGATCGGAGGTGGCTGACGTCAGGACGTCGGCTGACGTCCATGACGTCACTCCGCTCGTCGCCACGGCGACGAGGAAAGCAAAACAAGAGAGGCCGCTCATCGCGGCCTTTCTTGTTCCTTCTAAACGCTGGAGGCGATCAGAAGTACGCGACAGGAGCGCCCTCTAGTGGGCTTTCATGCAGCCAACTTTTAGTTGGCTGCATGCGATAGTTTTTTTTTTTTTATAAAAAAAAAAAACGTCCGGTCACCAGCCTGGCGATCTTAATAGAACGCCAGGCTGGTTAATTGTCACAGTACATTTGCATGGAGACTGTGATGAGGGGTGAAAAATCACCCTGAAGAGAAAAGAACACAGACAAAGGGAACCCAAATGGTGCAGTACATCACAAATAGTTGAGAGATAACATAGTAAAAATGTGGTACTCACAAAGGAAGGATGCAGAAAGGGCAACCAGCCGCTGAGGGCAGGTGGAGAAATATGAACCCGACTCCACTCGGGCATATCCAGGTGTAACTGGAAGCAGTCCTATACTAGGTGCCTAGTTCTAGCCCTCCAGAGATAGGTGAAAAGCACAAAGGGAGTAAGAGGTGCTCTGTTCTTGACTGTCTACACATAGCTGTCACTTTACTTGACCTGAGGAAGTGGACGTTCACCTACAAAAATGCATTGCTTGTGCTCAGTGGCGTAGCATTAGGTATAGCAACCATAGCGTTGCTATGGGGCCCTTGGTAGCCCGTGCCTCTCAAAGGACTTTTTTTTTTATTACCAATGATGCCGGTATGGTATGGTCCGGGCCCCCCCCCTGATAATTTTAGAAGAGCGGGCCCTCCCCCGGCCCCCCTCCTCTGATAAGGTGGCTAGTGAGGAGGGGGACTACTTGGCGGCGCATTGATCCTCCCTGGCGGCCGGGCCCGATACTTACTCTATAGTTCCGGCCAGCCAGGGAAGAAGAAGAAGTCGGAGGAGTGACGTGCGACCAGGAGGGAGCGTCAGCGGACCGCGGACTGGCTGCAGTCACAGTGCCGGTGCCCACACTGCCTATCCTCATCTCAGCCAGAGGACCGGAGGCGGAGCTGCCCTGGAGGCGCGTCACTTGAGGAGAGCGGAGCACCGACCGGACCCGACCAGTTACCCATCCTGACACCACGCAGCTGCAGGCAGCATAGGTGAATGCTCCCCCGCCCCACATAGCGATTATTGTCTGGTGGATGCTCCCCCACATAGCGATTATCGTCTGGTGAATGCTCCCCCACATAGTGATTATCGTCTGGTGGATGCTCCCCCACATAGCGATTATCGTCTGGTGGATGCTCCCCCACATAGCGATTATCGTCTGGTGAATGCTCCCCCACGTAGTGATTATCGTCTGGTGAATGCTCCCCCACATAGCGATTATTGTCTGGTGGATGCTCCCCC
This sequence comes from Hyperolius riggenbachi, assembly GCF_040937935.1. Taxonomy (NCBI): domain Eukaryota; kingdom Metazoa; phylum Chordata; class Amphibia; order Anura; family Hyperoliidae; genus Hyperolius; species Hyperolius riggenbachi. The sequence continues at coordinate 210,064,202 of NC_090648.1, read as the reverse complement.
ACATAGCGATTATTGTCTGGTAAATGCTCCCCCACATAGCAATTATCGTCTGGTGAATGCTCCCCCACATAGCTATTATCGTCTGGTGGATGCTCCCCTACATAGCGATTATCGTCTGGTGAATGCTCCCCCACATAGTGATTATCATCTGGTGAATGCTCCCCCACATAGCGATTATTGTCTGGTGGATGCTCCCCTACATAGCAATTATTGTCTGGTGAATGCTCCCCCACATAGTGATTATCGTCTGGTGAATGCTCCCCCACATAGCGATTATTGTCTGGTGAATGCTCCCCCGCCCCACATAGCGATTATCGTCTGGTGAATGCTCCCCCACATAGTGATTATCGTCTGGTGGATGCTCTCCCACATAACAATTATCGTCTGGTGGATGCTCCCCCACATAGCGATTATCGTCTGGTGAATGCTCCCCCACATAGTGATTATCGTCTGGTGAATGCTCCCCCACATAGCGATTATCGTCTGGTGAATGCTCCCCCACATAGTGATTATAGTCTGGTGAATGCTCCCCCACATAGCGATTATTGTCTGGTGGATGCTCCCCCACGTACCGATTATTGTCTGGTGAATGCTCCCCCCCACATAGCGATTATTGTCTGGTGAATGCTCCCCCCCACATAGCGATTATTGTCTGGTGGATGCTCCCCCACATAGCGATTATTGTCTGGTGAATGCTCCCCCCACATAGCGATTATTGTCTGGTGAATGCTCCCCCCACATAGCGATTATTGTCTGGTGAATGCTCCCCCCACATAGCGATTATTGTCTGGTGAATGCTCCCCCCACATAGCGATTATCGTCTGGTGAATGCTCCCCCACATAGCGATTATCGTCTGGTGGATGCTCCCCCACATAGCGATTATTGTCTGGATGATGCTCCCCCCACATACCGATTATTGTCTGGTGAATGCTCCCCCCACGTACCGATTATTGTCTGGTGAATGCTCCCCCCCACATAGCGATTATTGTCTGGTGAATGCTGCCACCCACATAGCGATTATTGTCTGGTGGATGCTCCCCCACATAGCGATTATTGTCTGGTGAATGCTCCCCCCACATAGCGATTATTGTCTGGTGAATGCTCCCCCCACATAGCGATTATTGTCTGGTGAATGCTCCCCCCACATAGCGATTATTGTCTGGTGAATGCTCCCCCCACATAGCGATTATTGTCTGGTGAATGCTCCCCACACATAGCGATTATTGTCTGGTGAATGCTCCCCCCACATAGCGATTATTTTCTGGTGAATGCTGCCCGCATAACGATTATTTTCTGGTGAAATGCTGCCCACTTTATGATTTCTGGTGAAATGCTGCCCGCATAACGCTTATTTTCTGGTGAAATGCTGCTCTCTTTACGATTATTTTATGGTAAAATACTGCCAACTTTACGATTTCTGGAGAAATGCTGCCCGCATAACGCTTATTTTCGGGTGAAATGCTGCTCTCTTTACAAATATTTTATGGTGAAATGCTGCTCTCTTTACGATTAATTTATGGTGAAATGCTGCTTGTCACGGAACAGCCGTGAGAAATGCGGGCGAATTGGAAGGACCATTACAGGAATCAGAAATGACATCCCTGATGGTTTTTTCTTTTTTTTTTTTTCTTTTTTCTCTCTTTCCCTCCTTCCACCAAAAGGGCCCTAGCCATCTGCAGAGAGTCCCTGGCTTCAAGCTGTGCTGATGGCCCATCCATCAGGTATAGGTGACAAGCACCATGACAGAAGCAATCTAGAGTGGAAAAACTCAGACACTCGGGCTCCTTCCCCAGCAGGGGAGCCGACATGTGGCTTGCTGCTGCCAGCTTCAAAAAGAACCTCACCTAGGGATGACCTGCTGTCAATCCCAGATGCAGATCATATTCCATAAACTGCTATATGTGTCATATTTTCTGTGTTGCCAGGCTGGCAGACCCTCCAAACTAACAGAGCATGTAGGGCCCTGTCTGGCGCTGGTTCTGAGAACATTTCAGAACATTCTGAGGTAAAGACTGCCAGTTAGGCAGTTCAAAAGTGCCCTGATGATACCACAGGGGTCCCACCCCTCATGTTTGGTATCAGGCTGCTGGGTAAATCGAGGCAGACCTGAAAATATTAGTAAATCTGCCCTGACCTTTACGGTTCTGTGAGATAGAGCCCATATGTGGTTAAGACATGATTTCTGGTCCCCAGGACAAGGGGAGGACTCATCTCATGTTCTAAGGGGGTGTGTGGCCCTGCCCTCACTCCCTCCTACTGGATCAGGGGCATAAGAATGGCAGAGGAGACAAACTCAGTGTCCTCCACCCACAAACTTCTTGAACTCATCTGTGCCAGCTTGAGGATATGCTGGCATCCACCTGGTCTGAACTCTGAACTTTGATTGAAACCAAGAACTTTATGATTCTTCCCACAAAAAGGACATCTTTCCAGGAACTAAGTATTTTTTCTCCCTTCTTTTATTTTTCATACTGGCTATTACTGTTTTAATAATTGTTGATTTTAATAATTGTCTGTATATATTAATTATTTATATTGCTTCCAATAAACCTACCGCTATCGTCAGTTGTTGTTCTAGCTACCCTACTATTCAGCACGAACACAACTGAACCAGACCTCTAAAGAGACGTTAGTATTGTTTGTTGTTGGCTAGACAGAATACAGCGTGTTTTAACCGTTTTTATTCGCAGGACCAGTCAGTCAGTAAATCGGGTCCACTGGCCCATACCCATGGTGGTGGCAGATACCCTGGAATCGTTTGTAGGTTGTAATTACCCATATCTCACAGGCTCCCTTCTGGTTTGTCTGCGGTTTGTCCGAACGGTTCCTGCGCATTGACTGCGACCAGAGTTCGCACGATCCGTGCGCTGGCACCGTTTGGAAGGCCATTTGCGGTCTGACCACCAGGGCTCATGTGACACTGCTCTCTTTACGATTAATTTATGGTGAAATGCTGCTCTCTTTACGATTAATTCAGGGCTGAGGAGTCGGAGTCGGGGCAATTTTGGGCACCCGGAGTCGGAGTTGGAGTCAGAGTCGTTGATTTCATAAACGTCGGAGTCGGATGATTTGCCCTGGGTGTGTGCGTGTTGCTCAGTTAGAGGCGGAAGTCGCAGAGCTAAATAAGCATCTCGCAACACTGAGACGCATACACAACATGGAGATGAGCTTGGATCTCACAATCCAGACACTGGATGGAATCGGTGAAGATGAGGTGGGTGGAGTAAAGCCGGAGCAAGAAGCAGAGGTAGCCGCTAGTTGGGTCACAGTTAGAAGGGGTAGGGGAAAAAGTGACAGGGAGGCTTGTCCCTCACTAATAAGTATGCTTGTTTGCGTAATATTGGGGAGGATGATTCAGGAGTAGCAATGCTGCAGCAGGATGTGCTCCTTAGCAACCAAGGGGCAGACTGCTGTAACGAGAAAGGGAATAGGAGTGCAGCTAAGGCTAGACAGGTACTGGTGGTAGGGGATTCAATTATTAGGCGCACAGATAGGGTAATCTGTCGAAGAAACCGTGAATGCCGTACAGTCTGTTGCCTCCCGGGTGCTCGGGTTCGGCATGTAGCGGAAAGAATTGACAGATTATTGGGTGGGGCTGGGGAAGACCCAGCTGTCATGGTACACATTGGCACCAATGACAAAGTTAGTGGGAGATGGAAGGTCCTCAAAAATGATTTTCAGGTACTTGGAGATAAACTTAAAGCAAGGACCTCCAAGGTGGTGCTCTCTGAAATACTGCCAGTGCCACGCGCTACATCTGAGAGACAGAGGGAGCTTAGGGAGTTAAATAAGTGGCTGAGAAATTGGTGTAGGAAGGAAGGGTTTGGGTTCCTAGAGAACTGGGCAGACTTTGCAGTCGGCTACAGGTTCTACAGCAGGGATGGGCTGCACCTTAATGGGGAGGGTGCAGCTGCATTGGGGGAGAAGATGGCTAAACGGTTGGAGGAGATTTTAAACTAGGATCTGGGGGGAGGCGGGAGGATAAAGTCTCAATATGTAGACAAGATAAGGTAAAAAGACAGTGGGAGCCTAACATTATGGGGGATGGAGAGGGGGGTGGGGACAGTGTAAAGATTAAGGAGGTTGGTAAAACTTCAAGTAGCCCATTTCGTGTAAACAAAATTGGTAAATGTGTTGGTAAAAATATAAAGTGCATGGTAACCAATGCTCGGAGCATTGCAAATAAAATAGACGAACTAGAGTTCATTCTGAATGACAAAGGCTATGACATTGTGGGAACAACCGAGACATGGATGGATGAAAGCCATGACTGGATAGCTAATTTAAAAGGATACAATGTGTTTAGGAGGGATAGAACAAGGAAAAAAGGTGGAGGGGTTTGTCTCTTTGTTAAGAATTCTTTTACAGCTGTCCTCAACGATGAGATGGAGGAAGATTGCGAAGATGTGGAGTCCGTTTGGGTAAATATTCATGGTGGAAATAAAAGTTGCCAATTGCTTATTGGGGTATGCTACAGACCACCTCTTATTAATGAAGCTGCAGAACTGCGATTACTACAGCAGATTGAAAAAGCTGCAAGTCAAAACGAGGTCATAATTATGGGCGACTTCAACTTTCCAGACATTGACTGGGGTATTGAGGCTACCCATTCTGGTAAAAGCAGCAGATTTCTGGCAGCACTACAGGACAATTACTTGACTCAAATGGTAACGGAACCAACTAGGGGGAATGCGTTACTGGATCTGATCATTTCTAATAGACCAGATAATGTATCAAATGTGCAGGTTCAAGAACATTTGGGAAATAGTGATCACAACATGATAACGTTTGATCTGGTGACTGATAGGCCACGGGGCAGCGGGACCACTAAAACTATGAATTTTAGAAAAGCAAAGTTCAATCAAATTAGGCAGGCACTAAGTTTGGTGAACTGGGATAATGTACTACAAGGGGACGACACTGAAGGGAAATGGCAAGCTTTTAAACGTATTCTCAATCAATATTGTAGTATGTATATCCCATATGGAAACAAAATGTCTAGGAATAAAAAAAGGCCTCTATGGATGAATAGAAAGGTTAGGGATAAAATGAAGAGGAAAAAGAATGCCTATAAGGTCCTAAAACAGAAGGGGACTGAGGCTGCACTAAGCAATTATAAGGAGTGCAATAAAAATTGTAAAAAAGAAATTAGGCTGGCAAAGATCGAAGCTGAAAATCAAATCGCTAGGGATATCAAATCTAACCCAAAAAAGTTTTACAAGTACATCAACTCTAAAAAAAGAAAGGTTGACTGTATAGGAATCCTAAAGGATGAGGGTGGGAACTCAATGGTGGATGACCAAGGTAAGGCAGAGTTATTAAATGCTTTCTTTGCTTCTGTCTTCACAAAGGAAACAGCACTGTTGCAAATTACAGAGGCAGAAGAGTCTCAATCTTCTAACTGTAATATTAAATACTTAACGCAGGAAGAAGTAAAGGCAAGACTAAATAAATTAAAAATAGACAAGGCACCTGGCCCGGATGGCATGCATCCTCGGGTCCTAAGAGAATTAAGTTCAGTTATAGCTAAGCCCCTTTATCTTATCTTTTGTGACTCTCTTGCAACTAGCAGAGTCCCAGTGGATTGGCGTACAGCCCACGTTTTCCCACTATTTAAGAAGGGCAAAAAATCTGATCCAGGAAATTATAGACCTGTAAGCTTAACATCAGTTGTATGCAAACTATTTGAGGGGTTACTAAGAGATACTATACATGACTTCATAGTAGAAAATAATCTTATTTCTCAGCATCAACATGGGTTTACTAAAGACAGGTCCTGTTTGACTAACATGCTCAGCTTTTATGAGGTAGTGAATGCTAATATGGATATTGGGAATGCTGTAGATGTGATATACTTGGACTTTGCAAAGGCTTCGACACTGTTCCCCACAGAAGTCTGGTGCAAAAGTTGAGGATGCAAGGACTGGGGAAGAGTTTGTGTGCATGGATAGGGAACTGGCTAATGGACAGAAAACAAAGAGTTGTGGTCAATGGATCGTACTCAAAATGGGAGACTGTTAGCAGTGGGGTCCCACAGGGGTCTGTACTGGGTCCAGTGCTCTTCAATTTATTTATTAATGACCTAGTAGATGCAGTAGTGAGCAATGTTGCTATTTTTGCAGATGATACAAAATTGTGCAGAATCATCAACTCTCAGGAAGATAGTGTCATATTGCAACAGGATTTGGATAGGATGGCTATATGGGCACATACATGGCAGATGAAATTCAATGTTGACAAATGTAAAGTCATGCATTTTGGTCGTACCAATGGTCTAGCACCATACAAAATAAATGGGATACAGTTGGGAACATCAAACTTGGAGAAGGACTTAGGAGTACTCATCGACAACAAGTTAAATAATCGTACTCAATGCCAAGCCGCTGCAGCTAAAGCGAACAAAATTTTGGGATGCATTAAAAGGGAAATAAAAACTCGAGATGCTAGCATAATATTGCCCCTGTTTAACTCTCTAGTAAAGCCACATCTGGAATATGGAATTCAGTTCTGGGCACCACATTACAAAAAAGATATTGCAGTTTTAGAGCAGGTGCAGAGACGAGCTACAAAATTGATACGTGGGATGGAAGGTCTCGCTTACCAAGAAAGGTTAGATAAACTGGGTTTATTTAGTCTAGAGAAAAGACGCCTTAGAGGAGATCTAATTAACATGTATAAATACATTAGAGGGCAATGTAATAGCTTGGCGGATGAGCTTTTTGTCCCTAGGCCTTCTCAAAGGACTAGAGGACATGAGCTGCGCATGGAGGAAAAACGTTTTAGCCATTTATTTAGGAAAGGGTTCTTTACAGTAAGAGTGGTTAAGATGTGGAATGCATTGCCACAGGAAGTCGTTATGGCAAACTCTATACCTGCATTTAAAGGGGGCTTAGATGCTTTCCTTGCGTTGAAAGACATCCATGGCTACAATTACTAGGTTATGCCTAATGATGTTGATCCAGGGATTTTATCTGATTGCCATCTGGAGTCAGGAAGGAATTTTTCCCATTTGGGGCTAATTGGACCATGCCTGGTGGGGGTTTTTTCGCCTTCCTCTGGATCAACAGGGGTATGTGGGGGACGGGCTGGAGTTGTACTTTGTACTGGTTGAACTCGATGGACGTATGTCTTTTTTCAACCAAAATAACTATGTAACTATGTAACTATGTAACTATGATTTCTGTACAAAATCCACAGCCCTATTAAGTATTAGACTAAAGAGTTGGAGTCGAGGAGTCGGAGCCATTTTGGGTACCTGGAGTCGGAGCTGGAGTCATGGTTTCAGTCTGAAGATTTTTGTACCGACTCCACAGCCCTGGATTAATTTCTGGTGAAATGCTGCCCACTTTACAATTATTTTCTGGTGAAATGGGGGTGGGGATGGCGGGGGGGGGGGGGGGGCATACAAAAAAATTGCTATGGGGCCCAGTCATTTCTAGCTACGCCCCTGCTTGTGCTTATTAAAAGTCATAATTATATGAACTTGTCGTAAGTTGATTTTAACCTTAGCTATGTACAGCCAGGGCCGGATTTAAGCCAAGGCCGCATAGGCCATGGCCTAGGGCACCACAAGATCAATGACGGGTAGGCAGCAGGCTATACTAGGGGGAAGGGAAGGATCACCTTGCTGCATATAATGAGGGAGGGGGTGTCATCAGGCTATCTATATGGAAGTGTGGGGAGGGTCATCTGGCTTCTTATGCTAGAGGGATCGGGGAAGGGGTGATCATGATACCTATACTGGAGGGAAGGGGAGGCATCAGGCTATCTAAACTGAAGGGGGGAAAAGAGTCATCTGGCTACCTATAGTGGAAGGAAGGGTCATCTGGCTACCTGTACTGGAGGAGATTGTCTGGCTATCTTAACTGAAGGGGAGCAGCTGCTGACAGTGGCCTTGGGCGGTAAAGAGTACAAATACGGCCCTGTGTACAGCACAACAGGCTTAGGTGTAGAATCTGCAGTTTAGCCTCTCTTGCCTTTGGGACAGCTGGTGTTCACAACAGGCTGGGAGCCGTTGGCGAAATCAACTTAGATAAAAACAAACCTGTTTAATGTCAAACATAAAACTATTGATTTGATGAGCACACTAATTCAGGAAAGAAAACTGTTCTGCAATCTTACTCTTATTTAAAGTTGTAATTAAATATTTTGTAATGTTTTTTGCATCACAAATACGGCAGTTTAAACTGGAAATGTTATCTTTGAGCTCTTAAAGGGACCCTGAACAGACCAATTAAAAGCAAATCTGAACTTACCTGGGGCTTCCTTGAGCCCTGCAGGGCTGCTGTACATGGATGCTACACATGGAAGAGGGGCTGCTGTACATGGATGTTACACATGAAATAGGGGCTGCTGTACATGGATTAGACACATGGAAGAGGGGCTGCTGCTGTACATGGATGCTACACATGAAATAGGAGCTGCTGTACATGGATGCGACACATGGAAGAGGGGCTGCTGTACATGGATGCTACACATGGAAGAGGGGCTGCTGTACATGGCTGCGACACATGGAAGATGGGCTGCTGTATATGGATGCTACACATGGAAGAGGGGCTGCTGTACATGGAGCATCCAGTGAAAAATAGCGCAGGCGAAATAATGGCGCCAGATTGCAGACGATATTTTTCGTTTTAAAGAAATTAATCATTATTTTCGTTTTAGAGGGTTTTTTTGTTTTTCTTCTTTTAAAACAATATTTTTCGGTTTAGAGTTTCGTTTCTCGCTTCAGAGCTCATAGTTAGCAGGGGCATGTGTGCCCCATGCTAAAACGCCGCTATCCTGCGGCTAAACGGGGTCCCTTACCCCCCAAATACCCTCTGTACAGCGCCGGCTGCGCTTCCTGATTGAGGCAGGGCTAACGGCTGCAGCCCTGCCTCTCAGCGCCGTCTATCAGTGGTGCATCACCGTCTCTCCCCCGTCCCTCTCAGTGAAGGAAGGCTGAGAGGGGAGGGGGAGAGGCGGAGATACGCGCAGATAGACGCACGTGAGGCAGGGCTGCAGCGGTTAGCCCTGCCTCAATCAGGAAGCGCAGCCGGCGCTGTACAGAGGGGATTTGGGGGGTAAGGGACCCAGTTTAGCCGCGGGATAGCGGTGTTTTAGCAGGGGCACGCAAGCCCCTGCTAACTATGAGCTCTGAAGCGAGAAAAGACAAAAGAAAAAAAAAAAACAACCGAAAAGACAAAAAAAACAAACAAACGAAAAGACAAAAAAAAAAAACATTACAACGACAAACATAGTTGGGTTACATGGATGCTACACATGGAAGAGGGGCTGCTGTACATAAATGCTACACATGATATAGGGGCTGCTGTACATGGCTGCGACACATGGAAGACGGGCTGCTGCACATGCCCATTTCTAGGGGTTGGTGGGACGGAACATCGATTGGGTTGCGCAGCAGGGGGTGACAGTTTTTGCATAGGGGGAAGTAGTTAAATATAACAACTATGTTACAAGACGACAGCACTCTTGCACAAAAAAATGTGACATAAAAAGGAATGACTGGAATTTGCTTTATGCGGAACAGGTTAGACAGAAATGCACAGACTCAGGAAGGCTTAATTCCTGGGGCACAGGCTAAGCAATTATGCTTTGTCTCCCAACTCACACCTCTCTGCTCTACCCTCCCCCTGGGGAAACCTATGCTGACCAGAAGACACTTCAGCGTTTAGTGACCGTCTTTGGGTGTTTAGAAGGAAGTCGCTAAAATGTGAACTATGCCGCAAAATGCTGACCAGACAGAACAATAAAAAGGAGTGTTGGAAACCTGATTTATGTTTAACAAGTTGGCAAGAAGTACACAACAAGAGCTGATTAAAGGCTCATTAAAGCGGCACTCAGTTTGTAGCGTAACAGATCTCCTAACCAATGTGAAATCAATAGGCCCTGTCCCTCATGGAGTCAGCCTAGCTTTCTATACAGAAACAACCCCACAATGATGGGACAGCAGCATGCTGCCTACAATTGGAATAACAATGGACACCTGCAGTCCCAGTCACTTCATTCACACATTTCATACTGACAATCAGTGGCGTAGCTTTGGAGCTATGGGCCCTGGTGTAAGTTGTACATTGGGCACCCCAAGCACTCTAGACATGCATAACAATTAATACAATGCACCAAAACCTGACAGCCATGGTGCCAGAGGTGCAAGAAGGGGATAAGGAACAGTTTGTTAATGATTACTACTATTCAAAGCTTTTATAGAGGCAATCATTACCAGCATAGGACCAATAAACATCTAATACGGCAGTTGAGGGAGAGCTCCTCGGCACCCCTCTGGCCCAAGGGCCCCGATGCAGTCGCAACCTCTGCAACCACTATTGTTACGCCACTGCTGACAATTACTTGGCATCTGAAGGTATAAGTAAGTAAAGTTATTAAGTGGATATAAATGCAAACCAAGGAACACATTAACTAAATATGTTGTCAGTTCCTCATGTATTCCACACGTGCACCATCTCAAAATAAAGTGTCCATCTGCAGTATCCAAAATGATTCCCTCCTACATAATATATGGAATATGTCACTCTCTCCCTGGGATGGGATAGAAATCTGTTCATAGCTTGTACTAGAACAAAATCTTTGTTGTGGTGTTTTAGGGCTCGTTTCCACTGTTGCGGTGCGGAATCACCTGCATTCCACCGCGGACAAAATCGCATGTGGGTGCGATTCCTCATGCTGGTTTTTGCCACGATTTCGCATGCGATTCCGCATAGGTAAGGGTATGTGCGAATTTAACCATGTCACTGCCTGTGTAAATTAACATTATACCTATGCGAAATCACATGCGAATTCGCGGCAAAAACCGCATGCTCAACCCGCATGCGGTTTCCCTATTTAAAAGCATTAGCGGCAATTCGCGTGCATTCCTCTCGTACGCGAAATCTGACGGCTCTGCCGTGCAGATTTCTGCCGCACAAAAAAACGCCCCCGCAGCCGCACAAGTGGAAACAGCCCCATCCACTTGCATTGCCTATGCGAATCCGCATGCGGACACCGCATGCAGATTCGCTATAGTGGAAACAAGCCCTTAAAAAGATCCGAGAGATACTACGCTTAAGTTGCTGATGCTGTCTTTTAGAAAGTATGGCCCATATGCAATTCACTTTTTCTCTTAGGAGATAATATTTCATCATATATTTAGAATAACTTTTCAAGACTTTGCAACTTAAAAGGTACCAAAAATAGGTGCACAAATATTATCTGATTACAGCAAAGAAAAAATGTGTGCATCAAGCAAGTTAAAATCTGATAAATCTGGCTTTGCAAATTTGGCCTAATTGACTTATCACGAGACATTGCTCATGCAAATATGCATTTGCTTTTGCATGACAAAATATACAGGGTCTAAAACTAACACCGCAAAGCGGTTGCCCTGCAGGGATTAGATCATGCTACATATAGCATTATCCAGGAGCGCCATGAGGAGGCTCCCCAATGCCCCCATACAACCGGGCCCTCTCACTGCTTGGAAACCAGCAGCACCGCGGAGGGGGAGGCTGGGGTGGTGTAGGCGACCCTCCCAAGTGTGGCCAGTGCCAGGAAGAGCCGCCTGCACCCACCTCCCAGAATTAAAAACAGGCACTTACCTTAACTTCCATTGCGTTCTGCGGCATGTGCATGACCTGGGCGCGATTCAATAGAAAGGAGTGTAGCATGGGCCCCCCAAGCTTGTAGGGCTCAGGGGTAGCTGTCATGCAACACTCCAGAAGGGGGGGGGGGGTTGAGGACAGCGCAAACAACCTGCTCCAGGGCTCTAACCTCCTCCAACAAGCCATCCACCACCCGCCTCTAAAGGATAGAAATGCAAAACTGATTACAACAAAGAAGAAATGTGTACAATCAACCAAGTTAAACCCTGATAAATCTGGCTTTGCAAATTTGGCCTAATTGACTTATCACGAGACATTGCTCATGCAAATATGCATTTGCTTTCGCATGCAAAAATATGCAGGGTCTAAAACTAACACCGCAAGGCGGTTGCCCTGCGGGGATAAGTTCATGCTACATATAGCACTATCCAGGAGTGCCACGAGGAGGCTTCCCAATGCAAAAATATTATCACAACTATTCTAAGTATTTTCTTGCTTGCTTGTGATTTAAAAGGCATTTTATTGACAAGTTTGAAAATATCACGATTACATTTTGGGTTACGGTGATGATAATTTTGGCTCGACTGGCCTGACTCCAGGAATGCTGCAATTCCTGCTAGACATAAGTTATGAGAATCAACGATGGAGGCAGATGAGGTAGGAATTCAGGAGTCAGGACAATGGACAATTTATAGGGACAATGGCTATGGAATGAACTGTTACAAAAGTACTGGTAATTAGTCATAAATAAGGCAATCTAATGTAGTTAGAGTTACGGTTGAGAAAATAGATTAGGCGTTCTTTTGTTTTTTAGTTATACAGTATCTCTACTGTATAAACATAGTACATTGTATGGTTGGATGAGTAAAGACAATCTTCTCTCCTTGTATTGTGATTACTGTGGATCAAGCCAATCTGGAAGTGCACTTTTTAGAGATGGAAGGTAATAATTTCTCTCTCTATTAGTATATATGTACTTTCTTAATTTTTGAGGACGTGTTGCTTGCAAAGGATGACAAAACTAGCTCAGCCACCTGAGATGCAAATTGGAAGGGATAAAACAGTAAGTGTACCTAAAGGAAACCTGTAATAAACTTAAAAGAAAAAGAGTTTCATTTACCTGGGGCCTCTGCCAGCCGCCTGCAGCGCCCCTGTGCCCACGCCATCCTTGAACGATCCTCCGGTCCCTCGCCCTTACAAATCCCTTACAAGTCGGCGGCCACTGCACCTCCGTGGCTCTGGCTGTACACGTCGCTGGGAGCATCCTGCGCAGGTGCACTGCGAGAAAACCTAGTACTGCACCTGGGCAGGACGCTGCTGGGGATGGGGGCACTAATGAGGTTTTGCAGGCACAGTGGCAGTCAACCTGCAAATCGGCAGGAACAAAACTTAGCCATGGCGGGGGACTGGAGGATCTTTAAATACCGCTGTGGGACAGGGTGGCTACAGGGGGGCTGGCAGAAGCTCCAGGTAAGTGAAACTTTTTTTTTTTTTAAGTTACTGCATTACAGGTTTCCTTTAAGAGTTTTATGATCACATTGAGAATTTCCTGAGTTTGAAAAGTTGAAATGAACTCTTATGATACTAATAATTATAAGCATGCTTGGTTTTGGCTTTCATCCAAGTCTGTTCCTGGGTTTCTTCCGAGTCATAACTAACCACAATTATTATTTTTATTATTATGTATTTATATATGCTGAGATCTTCCACAACCAGTTACAGAGTCCGTATTCACATCACACTACAAAGTAATTTCAATACTAAAAGTAAATCATATAAAAGGGCATACATTAAATAAAGGCACCAGGAGAAAAGGGTAAAGCCGAAATTTTAAAATTTCGCCTATAACAATGTTTTTTTATCGTTTATTCATATCTATCTATTTATCTGAGTTAGAATAAATATGTTAAATAACGGTATTTTTACTACAACTAAACCTAACCCTACTCTCACACAAAACCCTCCCTCTACCAATGCCTAACCCTAAGACCCCATTGTGATGCCTAACCCTACACCCCCCCCCCCCTTCCTGATGCATAACCTTAAAAACCACCTTCCTGATGCCTAACCCTAAAGCCCCCCTTCCTGACGTCTAACTCTAAACCCCTCCCCCTTCCTAACTCCTAACCCTAAGATCCCCCTTTCTGATGCCTAACACTAAGAACCCCCTTCCTGATGCCTAACCCTGAAACCCCCCTTCCTGATGCCTAACCCTAAACCTTCCCCCCCCCTTCCTGACACCTAACCCTAAGATTCCCCTTTATAATGCCACTAAGACCCCCCTCCTGACACTTAACCCTAAACCCCCCCTTCCTGAAGCCTAACACTAAGACCCCCCCTTCCTGATGCCTAACCTTAACCCCCCACTTTTTGATACCTAACCTTAAAGCCCCCTTCCTCACCGCAAATAACATAAATTAAACACTTTACCACCATGGGTGCATATATCTACGCTCCTTTTAACACCCTTTGCCCCCCAGGAGTGTAGATATACGCACCTCCCGCCGCTACCGCCGCTGTCCTCAATCCCGCTCGCTCGTGCGCGTGCTCCCGCGCCTGTGCATGCCGCCAGCCACTTGCCTGGAAATCAATGAAGGGGAAGAAACGTTCCCGTTCGTTGATCTCAGCCCCCCAGCAATGATCGGCTGCTTCTATGAGAAGCAGCGTGATCATTGTAAAAAAAAAAAAAAAGTTTCCCAGCCTCATTGAACTTCCTGTAAGTGTACTTCCTACGCTTACAGGACGCATTTACAAAAAATTACTGTGGCCATCTTGTGGCCAAATAGTAAAACTACATCCAAAACATTTTTCATATACAAATACATACTTTTACACTATAAATTAACTCATTACCTCCCACACTCCCCAGCTTATTTATTTTTTGTAATAAAAAGAAAAAAAATTACAATAAAAAAACCCAAAACATAAATAGTTACCTTAGGGACTGAACTCTTTAAATATTTATGTCAAGAGGTTACAACACTGTTACTTTATAAACTATGGGCTTGTAATTAGGGATGGACGCAAAACTGAAAAAAATGCACCTTTATTTCCAAATACAATATTGGCGCCAAACATTGTGATAGGGACATAATTTAAACAGTGTAATAACCAGGAAAAATGGGCAAATAAATGTCATGGCTTTTAATTACAGTAGCATGCATTATTTAAAAACTATAATGGCCGAAACCTGAAAAATAATGATTTTTTTCCCACATTTTTTCCCATTTTCCCATTAAAACACATTTACAATAAAATAATTCTTGACATAATGTCCCACCTAAAGAAAGCCTAATTGGAGTTGAAAAAACCAAGATATAGTTCATTTCATTGCGATAAGTAATAATAAAGTTATAGAGGAATTAATGGAAGGAGCGCTGAAAGGTGAAAATTGCTCTGGTGCTCAAAGGGTAAAACCCCTCAGTGGTGAAGTGGTTAAAAAATGATACATTTCTACAGCAATAAATTTCAAAACGATAATTTACAAAATAATAATAATTAATATAGATTTAAAAACGATACTTTTCAAACCGATAATTCTCAAAACAAAAAAAAATTTGTTACATGTGCACGGTGCCCACTATTTATCGGGCTCCCAAATTTCTGCTTTTGACGCCCTATAGCTGATATTTTGCATTAGCACCTATTGGTCCACCTAAATACCTAAATTTGCCACAGGCGCCCAAATGTCCTGTTTCCGTGCATCTGTGCATGCTTGATGTGACTTCTTCATCAATTTCTTTGAAGTTTGACCAAGGTGTTACGTTGTCTCTGCTAATGGTCTTCGGCGCTATATTAGGCTCAGATGCTGTAAGTTGGATGGCGGACCTTATAGCGGAAGCTTTGTCTGTTAAGAAATGGGCAAATTGGTCACAGAGGTCCTTTGAAGACTCGATATTAAGTTTTTGACATGCCGGGTTGCAGAGTTTTTCCACTGTGCGGAACAGTTGGGCTGGTTTGTTAACTGCATTTGCAATCTCTTGTGATAGAAAGGATGATTTTTTTCCTGTGATTCCCGTGATTACACTAGTGCCTGATGTAATAGAAACTATTTAGACTGTCTATTAGGAAGAGGTAATTGTAGAAGTCTTGAAAAACATATGTAATGAGTATATATATATATATCTGTATATGTATACCTTTATTGTTGTTCTAAAAAAAACTATATATCTTTATATACTCATTACAATATTATGATGTTTTTGAAGACTTCTACAATTACCTCTTCCTAATAGACAGTCTAAATAGTTTCTATTACATCAGGCACTAGTGCTGTACAATATACCAATCTGCAACCTTTGATCTGTACAGCAGATACTACACAAGTTTGCTAACGACACAGGGGGAGGGGGGGGGGGGGGGGGGGGGCGGCTAGATAGCCGAGATAAGGTGGCTGATTTATTGCCTGACAGTGCAGGGGTCCTTCATAGCTTCAGTTTACGCTGTGAGGAAGAGCAGCTTTACAAATGTTTATAGCAGGCGGCTCGGCTTGCGAGTGCAGACAAACCAAAAGCAACCAGATGACAGGGAAGTGAGATCTGAAAAAAATAAACAGTCATATCAGATGTTCCCCTGTAACTAATGTACTGGTCTGTTTAGTCCGACGCATACAATGTAAATGACGGGCTACTGAAAGCTAAAGTGATTGAGCGAGCAGCTCTGTTTATTTTTCTGAAACTCAGTTACATAGTTACATAGTTATTTTGGTTGAAAAAAGACATACGTCCATCGAGTTCAACCAGTATAAAGTACAACACCAGCCTGCTCCCTCACATATCCCTGTTGATCCAGAGGAAGGCGAAAAAACCCTTACAAGGCATGGTCCAATTAGCCCCTAAAGGGAAAAATTCCTTCCCGACTCCAGATGGCAATCAGATAAAATCCCTGGATCAACATCATTAGGCATTACCTAGTAATTGTAGCCATGGATGTCTTTCAACGCAAGGAAAGCATCTAAGCCCCCTTTAAATGCAGGTATAGAGTTTACCATAACGACTTCCTGTGGCAATGCATTCCACATCTTAATCACTCTTACTGTAAAGAACCCTTTCCTAAATAAATGGCTAAAACGTTTTTCCTCCATGTGCAGATCATGTCCTCTAGTCCTTTGAGAAGGCCTAGGGACAAAAAGCTCATCCGCCAAGCTATTATATTGCCCTCTGATGTATTTATACATGTTAATTAGATCCCCTCTAAGGCGTCTTTTCTCTAGACTAAATAAACCCAGTTTATCTAACCTTTCTTGATAAGTGAGACCTTCCATCCCACGTATCAATTTTGTTGCTCGTCTCTGCACCTGCTCTAAAACTGCAATATCTTTTTTGTAATGTGGTGCCCAGAACTGAATTCCATATTCCAGATGTGGCCTTACTAGAGAGTTAAACAGGGGCGATATTATGCTCGCATCTCAAGTTTTTATTTCCCTTTTAATGCATCCCAAAATTTTGTTAGCTTTAGCTGCAGCTGCTTGGCATTGAGTACGATTATTTAACTTGTTGTCAATGAGTACTCCTAAGTCCTTCTCCAAGTTTGATGTCCCCAACTGTATCCCATTTATTTTGTATGGTGCTAGTCCATTAGTACGTCCAAAATGCATGACTTTACATTTGTCAACGTTGAATTGTATCTGCCATGTATGTGCACATATAGCCATCCTATCCAGATCCTGTTGTAATATGACACTATCTTCCTGAGAGTTGATGATTCTGCACAATTTTGTATCATCTGCAAAAATAGCAACATTGCTCACTACTGCATCTACTAGGTCATTAATAAATAAATTGAAGAGCACTGGACCCAGAACAGACCCCTGTGGGACCCCACTGCCAACAGTCTCCCATTTTGAGTACGATCCATTGACCACAACTCTTTGTTTTCTGTCCATTAGCCAGTTCCCTATCCATGAACACAGACTCTTCCCCAGTCCTTGCATCCTCAACTTTTGCACCAGACTTTTGTGGGGAACAGTGTCGAAGGCCTTTGCAAAGTCCAAGTATATCACATCTACAGCATTCCCAATATCCATATTAGCATTCACTACCTCATAAAAGCTGAGCATGTTAGTCAAACAGGACCTGTCTTTAGTAAACCCATGTTGATGCTGAGAAATAAGATTATTTTCTACTATGAAGTCATGTATAGTATCTCTTAGTAACCCCTCAAATAGTTTGCATACAACTGATGTTAAGCTTACAGGTCTATAATTTCCTGGATCTGATTTTTTGCCCTTCTTAAATAATGGGAAAACGTGGGCTTTACGCCAATCCACTGGGACTCTACCAGTTGCAAGAGAGTCGCAAAAGATAAGATAAAGGGGTTTAGCTATAAATGAACTTAATTCCCTTAGGGGCCCATACACTCAGCCGATTTTCTGGCCGACCGATCGATCCCGATCGATCGATCGATTGATCGTTTGCAAATCGGTTGGCCAATCGACCAATGGATGGCCGATTTCGATCGATTTCGATGGATTTCCATCGAACTGGCAGGGTGGAAAATTTAGGTCGATCTGATGAGATTGCTTATCAGTTTGCATTGGCCTTAATGGAAATCTGATGGCAAAAAAATGCCATCAGATCGAATTTCAATATCCTGGTAAAAAATGTTCTAAAAACGCATCAGATAGATCATCAGATGCATTTCTTATCTATCTGCTGCCAATCTGACGAGTGTATGGGCACCTTAAAGCGTTTTTATTTTATTTTCATTTGGATGCTGGCTTAATTTTATGCTGCATTAATTTTTACAGTAATTCGGCATAGCGCCCCTTTAATGGCAGAGTTCACAAACCTGGTACGGTCTGTCATTGGGTGACTGGGGTTCACATTCTGCACAGGGGTGGAGCTATAAACATACAGATTTGTTCAATTTCAGTGGAAAAATGCAACTTATTGATGCCAAGGACCCCGAAGCTCTTGAACTTGGTCGTTGAGTGACTGTATGTCAAGGTTAGAAACAGTGGACAGAGCCAAAAACAACTAACTTTTTACATGGGAAAATATAAACTGCAGCCATTCTTACACTGTTAATGGCAGGGTTCTCAAACTTGACACAGTTGGCCACTGGGTGACTGGGATTAATATTCAGAAAAGTGGGTGGAGCCTACAACAGCCAATCTAAATTCACCTATTAGTTTTCAAGGGGAATATTTAAACTGCTGCCATTCTTACACTGTTAATGGCAGAGGCCTCAAACCTGCTACAGTCAGTCATTAAGTGACTGTGGTTCAAATTCACTAAAGGGGTGGAGCCAAAAACAGCCAATAAGATTTGTTTGTTGGATAAACTGCTTCAGTTGGGAGAATTTTGATGCCAGGAACCCGGAAACTCACAAACTTGGTCAATGAGTGACTGTGTGTCAAGGTTAGAAACAGTGAGTGGAGCCAAATACAAATTTCAGAGGGAAAATGTAAACTGCAGCCATTCTTACACTGTTAGTGGCAGGGTTCCCACTGCACAGTTGGTCACTGGGTGACTGTGATAAATATTCAGAAAAGTGGGTGGAGCCTACAAACACCAATCAAAATTCACCTATTGATTTTCAAGGGGAATATTTAAATGGCTGCCATGATTGCACTGTTAATAGCATAAGTCTCAAACCTGGTACAGTTGGTCACCGGGTGACTGGGGTTTAAATTCAGAAAGGGGGTGGAGTCACAAACAGTCAATCAGATTTGTTTGATTTCAATGGGAATATACAAATGATTAATACCAAGGGCCCCAAAGCTTATAAGTTTGGTAATTAAGTGACTGTATGTCTAGGTTAGAAAAAGTGGGCAGCGCCAACAACTAAATTGTTTGCAACCATTCTTACACTGTTAATGGCAGAGATCTCAAACTTGACACAGTTGGCCACTGGGTGACTGGAATTAATATTCAGAAATGTGGGTGAAACCTACAACAGCCAATCAGAATTCACCTATTTATTTACAAGGAGAATATTTACATTGTTACCATTCTTACACTGTTAATGGAAAATTCTGAAAAGGGTCCGGGCCACAAACAGCCAATCAAATTTGTTTCATTTCAATGGGAAAATACAAATTATTGATACCAAGGACCCCAAAACTTACAAAGTTAGTCATTGAGGGTTTGTATGTTAGGGTTACAAAAAGTGGGCAGAGCCAACAGCAGCCAAATACATGCCTGGGCAACGCCAGGGCTATCAGCTAGTAAGGGAATAAACATGGCAGCCTCCATATCCCTCTCAGGTCAGTTGTCCTTTAAAGGTGGTTATAGACATAATAACAATTTAGGCAGTTAAAGAGATGCTAATAATTTAGACTTGCATGGAAATTTTTATACTTTTATGTTATTTTTTTTAGGAAATTGGACCAATTAAATGTAGCATGCATGGTGATTTTAATTGGCCCAATGACTAATTGCATGCATTTGCAAAAAAAACAAAACCTCAATTTATTAGGATTTCATTGACCATCTCTCCTGGTGGTCATGGGCTTGTTAAGGTAATTTTGTTGTTTATGTACAATGCAAAAAATAAATAAACAAAAAATTGAGTATATAGGAAAACTTGAAAAATGTCTTGTAAACTATGCCAAAAAGTTTGGAGTCCATAGAAGAGTTTATCAAGCAGTGATTTGGTATCATAAATGGTGGAATCTGGTAATTCCACAGGATGGATTGTAGTGAAAAAGAAGGCAAGCTTAAAGGATACATTAATTGACCTGAAAAGTTAAAGGATACATGAGTCGACCTGAAAAAGAAAAGTTTTACACATCTGGGCTTCTTCCAGCCTCTAGAAGTCTATCAGGTCCCATGCCGAAGTTGAAGTAAGATCATGACCCCTCGGCTGGGTCGTGGTTTTCTGCTCATGTGCAGGTGTGCCTCGCATCGCTCACGATCGTACTCCTTTGCACAATTCAAAGGGAGCAAGCTCAGAGCACTCCCGGTCATGTGAGCACAATCATGAGAGGCACACCCTCACATGCGCAGAAAACCACAACCCAGCCAAGGGTTGTGATCTTATGGAGGGGACAATGGCGGCCTGGAGCAGAACGGAACTCATGTATCCTTTAAGCATTTAAAGAGCAATGCAGTGAAGTGAATTAACTTTTTCCATTTTCCATTGATCTCAGTTCATTACACAGTCCCGGTCTTGCGGTGGTGAGCGGGATCACTGAAGGTGTTATGAAACACTTGAGGATACACAGGGCCGGCCTTAGGTTTCACAGCGCCCTGAGCGAAACCTGATTTTGGTGCCCCCCCTCATTGCAATTGTGGGTCCCTATGACCTTCGTGCGCAGTGGCAAAAATGGGCGTGGCTATAAATGGGCGTGGCAATGACCGGATGAGAGCGGAGCTAACTGTAATTTAAAGTGAACCTGGGGTGAGAGTGATATGGAGGCTGCCATATTTATTTCCTTTTAAACAGTACTAGTTGCCTGGCGGCCCTGCTGATCTATTTGGCTGCAGTAATAAACTGAATTACAACAGCAACAAGCATCTTCTCAGAATCTTCTCAGTTCTGACAATATTGTCAGAAACCCCTGACCTGCTGCATGCTTGTTAAGGGTCTATGGTTGAAAGAATAAGAGGCAGAGGACCAGCACGGCAGCCAGGCAACTGGTATTGCTTAAAAGGAGAGAAATATGGCAGCCTCAATATTATTCTCACCTCAGGTTCCCTTGAAAAGTGCAACGCAAAGACAGTGGGCCCAAGTTTTGGTGACCCTTTCTCCAGAAAATTCACATAATTGTGCAGGTTTTCTCAAGAAAATACACATAATGTGAGCAGATATTCCCAGAAAATACATTCAATCATGTCGGCAGATATGCCCAGAAAATACATTCAATCATGTCGGCAGATATGCCCAGAAAATACGTGCAATCATGTCGGCAGATATGCCCAGAAAATATGTGCAATCATGTCGGCAGATTTGCCCAGAAAATACATGCAATCATGTAGCAGATTTGCCCAGAAAATACATGCAATCATGTGGCAGACCTGCCCAGAACATACACCTGCTAATATAAATTAAAAAAACAAAAAACATTTACTCACCTGCAGCAGCAGACCTCCTGTCCCAACCTCCATCTGGCGCGCAGCTCCCATGGGTGGTTGGGTGGATAGGTAGCCTGGTGGGTGGGTGGGTAGGTAGGTAGCCTGGTGGGTGGGTAGGTAGGTAGGCAGTAGTGTTGGGCGAACATCTAGATGTTCGGGTTCGGGCCGAACAGGCCGAACATGGCCGCGATGTTCGGGTGTTCGACCCGAACTCCGAACATAATGGAAGTCAATGGGGACCCGAACTTTTGTGCTTTGTAAAGCCTCCTTATATGCTACATACCCCAAATTTACAGGGTATGTGCACCTTGGGAGTGGGTACAAGAGGAAAAAAAAATTTAGCAAAAAGAGCTTATAGTTTTTGAGAAAATCGATTTTAAAGTTTCAAAGGGAAAACTGTCTTTTAAATGCGGGAAATGTCTGTTTTCTTTGCACAGGTAACATGCTTTTTGTCGGCATGCAGTCATAAATGTAATACATATAAGAGGTTCCAGGAAAAGGGACCGGTAATGCTAACCCAGCAGCAGCACACGTGATGGAACAGGAGGAGGGTGGCGCAGGAGGAGAAGGCCACGCTTTGAGACACAACAACCCAGGCCTTGCATGAGGACAAGAAGCGTGCGGATAGCATGCTTTGTACCACCATGCAGTCATAAATGTAATAAAGATAAGTGGTTCAATAAACAGGGACCACGCGGCAACGCTAACCCAGCAGCAGCACACGTGATGGAACAGGAGGAGGCGCAGGAGGAGAAGGCCACGCTTTGTGAGACACAACAACCCAGGCCTTGCATGAGGACAAAAAGCGTGCGGATAGCATGCTTTGTACCGCCATGTAGTCATAAATGTAATAAAGATAAGAGGTTCAATAAACAGGGACCACGCGGCAACGGTAACCCAGCAGCAGCAGCAGCACACGTGATGGAACAGGAGGAGGCGCAGGAGGAGAAGGCCACGCTTTGTGAGACACAACAACCCAGGCCTTGCATGAGGACAAAAAGCGTGCGGATATAGCAGCAATGCTTTTTGCCGCCATGCAGTCATAAATGTAATACAGATGAGAGGTTCAATAAACAGGGACCGGAAACGCTAAACCATCCCAGATGTTCATCGGTCATGTTACTTGGTTGGGGTCCAGGAGTGTTGCGTAGTCGTTTCCAATCCAGGATTGATTCATTTTAATTTGAGTCAGACGGTCTGCATTTTCTGTGGAGAGGCGGATACGCCGATCTGTGATGATGCCTCCGGCAGCACTGAAACAGCGTTCCGACATAACGCTGGCTGCCGGGCAAGCCAGCACCTCTATTGCGTACATTGCCAGTTCGTGCCAGGTGTCTAGCTTCATGCCCGGTTTCAGGTCCAGCGGTGCCAGCCACAAATCCGTCTGTTCCTTTATTCCCCTCCAAATTTCCTCCCCTGTGTGCTGCTTATCCCCAAGGCAGATCAGCTTCAGCAACGCTTGCTGACGCATGCCAACAGCTGTGCTGCACTGCTTCCACGATCCTACTGCTGCTGGTGCTGGGTTAGCATTTCCGGATGAGGTACAGCTTTGAGATGCGTTGGAGGAGAAGGAGTCAGAGAGGTAGGTGCTGCTGTTGTTATCCAGCTGTTTGCGGCGTGGGCAACACCCGCGCCGTAGCAGGTGAGGAATCGCTGCCAGGCTCCACAAGGTTCACCCAGTGCGCGGTAAGGGAGATGTATCGACCCTGGCCGAACGCACTCGTCCAGGTGTCAGTGGTGAGGTGAACCTTGCAGGCAACGGCATTCTTCAAGCTTCGGGTTATTTAGCTGACCACGTGCTCATGCAACTCAGGCACTGCAGAGCGCGCAAAGTGGTAGCGGCTGGGAACCACGTAACGTGGGATGGCCACTGACATCATGCCCTTGAAGCTGTTTGTCTCCACCACTCGATATGGCAGCATTTCGCAGGCCAGAAGCTTGGCTATGCTGGCTGGCTGTTACTGCCACGGCCCGGGGGTCATTTGCTGGCAATTTCCTCTTGTGCTCAAACATCTCAGAAACAGACAACTCAACCGTAGCGCTGCACACCGAAGGGCTGTTGGTTGTTGTGTTTGATGAACACTGGGAGACCTCAAGAGCACTAGTCCGGAAAGTGACAGTGTCAGCATCGTCTGATGTTTGTGAATGTTGTGAACCACGCAATGGCTGGGCTACTGCTGCTGCTGAGGCGGGTCTGGTGGTGAGTCTGGTGAACCCAAGGGAGGCAGTGTTGCTGGTGGTACCCTGTCCTGCCGCGTTTGCCCACAGAGTGGGATGTTTGGATAGAATGTGGCGGCTCATGCTGGTGGTGGAGAGGTTGTTAATACTTTTCCCCCTGCTCAGGCGGGTCTTGCACACCTTGCAAATCGCCATGGTAACATCCTCAGTGCAGTCTTCAAAGAAAGCCCAGACTTTAACTGGCTGAGGACTCGGACCTCGTGCGTGATGTGCTGGTGCTGCTTAACCCACTGCTGGACGCTTGAGAGGTCATCCAAGTAATTATCTGGTCCTGTTCTTTTGGATCTGTGAGGGTTGTTGTCCTGGACAACATGGGCAGTATTGAGTGGGTTTTCTTGGGTGCTCCCCTGTGGCCTGTACGTGAACCGTCAGGGGAAACACCTCTTCCCTTGCCCCTCCCTCTTTCACCGGATTTCTTCCTCATTTCACTTATCCTTAAAGTACACGCTGACTGGCAGCAGTACAGTGGCAGTACAGAAATGCTATACAGTGGTGGGTGAGCGGTGTACCACTATTGTCAGCAGTGACACAGAGCACAATGCTATACAGTGGCGGGTGAGCGGTGTACTACTGTTCCCAGCAGACACAGAGTGGAAGTAAACACAATGCTATATAGTGTGGCTGAGCCGTGTACACAGAGTGGCATTAAACACAATGCTATATAGTCTGCTATATAGTCACCCCGAACAGGGTGATGTTCTGCAGAACCCGAACAGTGGCAAACACTGTTCGCCCAACACTACTGGGAGGGAACGCAGATTTTAGTACCTAAACACACGATACAACATGTTTTCCGGGGTCGGACTCTGAGGCACATACAGATGGTCCCGATCATCATCCTCATCATACAACTCTTCTCCTGAGTCTGACCCACCCACCACCTCTGCCACCCCAACATCCCCAGACACAGACCCCTCATCGTCCTCAACATTAACTTGGGATGCTGGCCTGAGCCAGACCTCCTCCTCCACATCAGGCCCCATCATCTCCTCAATGGCAGCCCTCATTAATCGCTCTGGCGACGGACTGATGGACACAACGTTCTCCTCCGGGGAGGGCTGCTGCTGACCACTGGCTGCTGGGGTGGATGTTATAGCTTGCGTGGGGCGTTGGCTGTTGCTGTTGTTGGGAGTGCTGCTCACAGCGGAGGTCTCTGGGGAACTCATGTTGAGCTCATATAGTGGTTGACGGTGAGTGGAGTATTACTGATCCCAGCAATATACACACTGACTGGCAGAGTACGCAATGCTATATAGTGTGGCTGAGCGGTGTACACAGAGTGGCAGTAAACACAATGCTATATAGTCTGGCTGAGCGAGCGGTGTACTACTGTTCCCAGCAGAATCAGAGTGGCAGTAAACAATGGTATATAGTCTGGCTGAGCGGTGTACATAGAGTGTCAGTAAACAATGGTATATAGTCTGGCTGAGCGAGCGGTGTACTACTGTTCCCAGCAGAATCAGAGTGGCAGTAAACAATGGTATATAGTCTGGCTGAGCGGTGTACATAGAGTGTCAGTAAACAATGGTATATAGTCTGGCTGAGCGAGCGGTGTACTACTGTTCCCAGCAGAATCAGAGTGGCAGTAAACAATGGTATATAGTCTGGCTGAGCGGTGTACACAGAGTGTCAGTAAACAATGGTATATAGTCTGGCTGAGCGGTGTACACACAATGCTATATAGTCTGCTATATAGTGTCAGTAAACAATGGTATATAGTCTGGCTGAGCGGTGTACACAGAGTGTCAGTAAACAATGGTATATAGTCTGGCTGAGCGAGCGGTGTACTACTGTTCCCAGCAGAATCAGAGTGGCAGTAAACAATGGTATATAGTCTGGCTGAGCGGTGTACACAGAGTGTCAGTAAACAATGGTATATAGTCTGGCTGAGCGGTGTACACACAATGCTATATAGTCTGCTATATAGTGTCAGTAAACAATGGTATATAGTCTGGCTGAGCGAGCGGTGTACTACTGTTCCCAGCAGAATCAGAGTGGCAGTAAACAATGGTATATAGTCTGGCTGAGCGGTGTACACAGAGTGTCAGTAAACAATGGTATATAGTGTGGCTGAGTGGTGTACACAGAGTGTCAGTAAACAATGGTATATAGTCTGGCTGAGCGGTGTACACAGAGTGTCAGTAAACAATGGTATATAGTCTGGCTGAGCGAGCGGTGTACTACTGTTCCCAGCAGAATCAGAGTGGCAGTAAACAATGGTATATAGTCTGGCTGAGCGGTGTACACAGAGTGTCAGTAAACAATGGTATATAGTGTGGCTGAGTGGTGTACACAGAGTGTCAGTAAACAATGGTATATAGTCTGGCTGAGCGGTGTACACAGAGTGGCAGTAAACACAATGCTATATACTCTGGCTGAGCGAGCGGTGTACTACTGTTCCCAGCAGACACAGAACAGTAAACAGAATGCTATATAGTGTGGCTGAGCGAGCGGTGTACCACTATTCCCAGCAGACACAGAACAGTGAACAGAATGCTATATAGTGTGGCTGAGCGAGCGGTGTACCACTATTCCCAGCAGACACAGAACAGTAAACAGAATGCTATATAGTGTGGCTGAGCGAGCGGTGTACCACTATTCCAAGCAGACACAGAACAGTGAACAGAATGCTATATAGTGTGGCTGAGCGAGCGGTGTACCACTATTCCCAGCAGACACAGAGTGGCAGTAAACAGAATGCTATATAGTGTGGCTGAGCGAGGTACACAGAGTGGCAGTAAACAGAATGCTATATAGTGTGGCTGAGCGAGCGGTGTACCACTATTCCCAGCAGACACAGAACAGTGAACAGAATGCTATATAGTGTGGCTGAGCGAGCGGTGTACCACTATTCCCAGCAGACACAGAACAGTGAACAGAATGCTATATAGTGTGGATGAGCGAGCGGTGTACCACTATTCCCAGCAGACACAGAACAGTAAACAGAATGCTATATAGTGTGGCTGAGCGAGCGGTGTACCACTATTCCCAGCAGACACAGAACAGTGAACAGAATGCTATATAGTGTGGCTGAGCGAGCGGTGTACCACTATTCCCAGCAGACACAGAACAGTGAACAGAATGCTATATAGTGTGGCTGAGCGAGCGGTGTACTACTGTTCCCAGCAGACACAGAACAGTACACAGAATGCTATATAGTGTGGCTGAACGAGCGGTGTACTACTGTTCCCAGCAGACACAGAACAGTACACAGAATGCTATATAGTGTGGCTGAACGAGCGGTGTACCACTATTCCAAGCAGACACAGAACAGTGAACAGAATGCTATATAGTGTGGCTGAGCGAGCGGTGTACCACTATTCCCAGCAGACACAGAGTGGCAGTAAACAGAATGCTATATAGTGTGGCTGAGCGAGGTACACAGAGTGGCAGTAAACAGAATGCTATATAGTGTGGCTGTGCAAGCGGTGTACTACTATTCCCAGCAGACACAGAGTGGCAGTAAACAGAATGCTATATAGTGTGGCTGAGCGAGGTACACAGAGTGGCAGTAAACAGAATGCTGAGCGAGCGGTGTACTACTATTCCCAGCAGCGACACACAATGACTGGGGGGGACCCTGGCTAGCGTGGCTGGAGCGCGAACTACCCTGCCTGCCTACCCAAAGCTAAACCCACAGACAAATGGCGGAGATATGACGTGGTTCGGGTATTTATTTACCCGAACCACGTGACAGTTCGGCCAATCAGAGCGCGTTCGGGTCCGAACCACGTGACCCGTTCGGCCAATCACAGCGCTAGCCGAACGTTCGGGGAACGTTCGGCCATGCGCTCTTAGTTCGGCCATATGGCCGAACGGTTTGGCCGAGCACCGTCAGGTGTTCGGCCGAACTCGAACATCACCCGAACAGGGTGATGTTCTGCAGAACCCGAACAGTGGCGAACACTGTTCGCCCAACACTAGTAGGCAGCCTGGTGGGTGGGTAGGTAGGTAGCCCTTAACCGGGTGGGTAGGTAGCCGGGTGGGTGGCTGGGTAGCTGGGTGGGTAGGTAGCCTGGTGGGTGGGTGGATTGGTAGCCGGGTGGGTAGGTAGCCTAGTGGGTGGGTAGGTAGCCTGGTGGGTGGGTAGGTAGGTAGCCTGGTGGGTGGGTGGGTAGGTAGGTAGCCTGGTGGGTGGGTAGTCTGGTGGGTAGGTAGCCAGGTGGGTAGGTAGGTAGGCAGCCTGGTGGGTGGTTAGGTAGGTAGCCCTTAACCGGGTGGGTAGGTAGCCGGGTGGGTGGCTGGGTAGCTGCTTGGGTAGGTAGCCTGGTGGGTGGGTGGATAGGTAGCCGGGTGGGTAGGTAGCCTAGTGGGTGGGTAGGTAGCCCTTAGGTAGGTAGGCTGGTGGGTGGGTGGGTGGGTAGGTAGGTAGCCTGGTGGGTGGGTAGCCTGGTGGGTAGGTAGCCAGGTGGGTAGGTAGCCTGGTTGGTGGGTGGGTAGGTAGCCTGGTGGGTGGTTAGGTAGCCTGGTGGGTGGTTAGGTAGCCCGGTAGGTAGGTAGGTAGCCTGGTGGGTGGGTGGGTAGGTAGCCTGGTGGGTGGGTGGGTGGGTAGGTAGGCAGTATGGTGCGTGGGTGGGTAGCCGGGTGGGTAGGTAGCCTGGTGGGTGGGTGGGTAGGTAGCCGGGTGGGTGGCTGGGTAGCCGGGTGGGTAGGTAGCCTGGTGGGTGGGTAGGTAGCCAGGTGGGTAGGTAGGTGGGTGGGTAGGTAGCCGGGTGGTTAGGTTGCCTGGTGGGTGGGTTGGTAACTAGCCCGGTAGGTAGGTAGGTAGGTAGCCGGGTGGGTGGGTGGTTAGATAGGTAGCCAGGTGGGTGGGTAGGTAGCCTGGTGGGTGGGTAGGTAGCCGGGTGGGTGGTTAGGTAGCCGGGTGGGTAGGTAGGTAGCCTGGTGTGTGGGTAGGTAGGTAGCCTGGTGGGTCTTTAGGTAGGTAGCCTGGTGGGTGGGTGGGTGGGTAGGTTGCCTGGTGGGTGGTTAGGTAGCCAGGTGGGTAGGTAGGTGGGTGGGTAGCTGGGTGGTTAGGTAGCCTGGTGGGTTGGTAACTAGCCCGGTAGGTAGGTAGGTAGCCGGGTGGGTGGTTAGGTAGGTAGCCGGGTGGGTGGGTAGGTAGCTTGGTGGGTGGGTGGGTAGCCGGGTGTGTAGGTAGGTAGCCTGGTGGGTGGGTAGGTAGGTAGGCTGGTGGGTGTGTAGGTAGCCGGGTGGGTGGGTAGCCGGGTGGGTGGGTAGGTAGGTAGCCGAGTGGGTAGGTAGGTAGGTAGCCGGGTGGGTAGCTATCCGGGTGGGGGGCCCAAATCCTATCCTCCCTCCCTCCCTCACCTCGGGGGGCCCTCCTCCCGGTATGCGCGGCGGAAGAGCGGCAAATACAGGAGGCCTCCGGGGCTCCAGCAGGCGCTAGAGGCTCAGCTGCTTGGTCTCCGATGTCTCTCTCCTCTGTATACTGCTCGCTACTTCCTGGTTTAGTAGCGAGCAGTATACAGAGTTGGAGACATCGGAGACCAAGCGGCTGAGGCTCTAGCGCCTGCTGGAGCCCCGGAGACTTCCTGTATTTGCCGCTCTCCCGACGCATGAGGAGGGGCCCCAAGGTGAGGGGGGGGGAGGATAGGAGTCGGGCCCCCCAGGAAGAAAAAAAAAAATAATAATAATAAAAAACAGCAATACTTAATGTGCCCCTGAAGCAACGGAACTTCTGCGGCGGCACGGCCTGCATGGCCGTATGTCCGCCACTGCACACACACACACACAGGCGCATATGCAATTCACCTTTTCTCCTGAGATATCTCCTAGGACAGTGGTTAGCAACCTTTTTGACGTTGTGACACATCACGCTAAATGCTCAGATCTCTGTGACACTTCACATATGTATAATAGGAAAAATACTATTAATAACCACGAATGGATGGAAAGAGTGAATTATCCTGAATATACTTAGCAATGAAGGCTAGAACCTTTCAGGAATATTAATAAAAACAATCAGTGGGACAGTTAGCCGCCCCCCTGCCCCCATTTACAATGATAGCACAGCACCGACAATTAGCACCACACATTATAGCTGCAGTGCGCCTCCCCAAAAAAACACCCCTGATCTCATGTGTAGGTGCCCTCAATATAGGTTGCCAAGCATAGGTACACCCAGTATAGTCAGTTGAAGGTCTCCATCACCCCATAGGTAGCCAGGCATAGGTGCCTCCAGTATAGGTAGCCATGTGTTGGTGCCCTCAGTAAAGGTAGCCAGCTATAGGTGCCCCCAGTATAGGAAATCAGGTGTAGGTGCTCTCAGTATAGATAACAAGCTATTAGGCGCCTCCTTGGAAGCCGGCGCCCTGTGCGACCGCTCTGGTCGCACAGGTCAAAGGCCGGCTATGAGGATACAGGCTTGAACTGTAAGTGCGGAACCTTTTTTATTGATTGAGGAAGTAGAATATAGCTGAAGGACACATCTGGGATATAAACCCTATGAATGAAGGACACTTTGTGTAGAAATAACTGAAAGATATTACTGAGTACGGTAACCTTTTTCCTCATAGGAGAGATCACTTTTTTTCCTATTTTTCTTGCTTTTTATTGATTTTTTTTTTTAAATGTTTAAACACAACGTTTTTACATAGAAGGGCCCTTTTATATTGTGTATGAAAGAGTGGTGTAAGGTGGATGAGTGAATATAGGGACATCTGACTTTATGTAATTGCCTGATTTGATGATACATTGAGAATTTAAATAAAGGGATACTTTTTGATTTTATGTATAGGGCGTGTTAGACTTTTTTATAATTTTTAATATAATAACGGATAAATATATATTAGCAAGTCTGCATATATATTTATCAAGAACTAGCTAAAGCACAAGTATTAAGGTTGCATAGAACTACAATATCAGAACTATACAAAGTAAAAAAGAACAAAGAGACTGGCACTGCGGTCGTGGGGTCTTTTTTGGGGATTATTTTCTGGAGGAGTTAATCTGGATCCGGATCATCAGGGTATATACCTCCTGTGTGCTCTGGATGTTGAAGATAACACCAAACATATGCATAGAATGAAGAGATAGATTCATCCGGCACAACATCTGGAGGTTTAAGCAGTGACTGCTTTTTATTGTATCTGTGTTGCTAGTTGTACAAACAAGTCCATAAACATTGCACATGTACGGATAAAAAAACATACCCTATGGATACTTGCTGTGGGGCAATGTGGGAGCAGCGGTCCGCCTGACAGCTGTTTCGCTCAGATGAACTTCCTCTGAGGCTCCGTGCGCGGTGGGCGATCGATATTTACAATCTTAAATAGTCCGGGCATACGCTCCGGCTTCTGCGTACGTCACGCCGCTAAAAACGTCACTTCCTTTCCTCTGTAGCGTCCTATGCGCATGCGTCAATAAAACCGCCTGACGCGTGCTGAGCGCTTGTGCGCATGCGTACTATTGTCCGCCTATGACGCGTAACTCTGTGAGAGTAGGAAGAGGAAGTGATTATGCGTCCCACGGTGGTTTTCTGGTTCCAACCGCTGCTCCCACATTGCCTAACAGCAAGTATCCATAGGGTATGTTTTTTTATCCGTACATGTGCAATGTTTATGGACTTGTTTGTACAACTAGCAACACAGATACAATAAAAAGCAGTCACTGCTTAAACCTCCAGATGTTGTGCCGGATAATTCTATCTCTTCATTCTATGCATATGTTTGGTGTTATCTTCAACATCCAGAGCACACAGGAGGTATATACCCTGATGATCCGGATCCAGATTAACCCCTCCAGAAAATAATCCCCAAAAAAGACCCCACGACCGCAGTGCCAGTCTCTTTGTTCTTTTTCACTTTAAACCGTTTTTGTGTACCAATATGACGTGTGCACGCGGAATCCAGAGGGACTTGGAGGATGAAGACGATTTTAATATTGAAGATGTAGAGGAGGACTCTGGCTCTGGATGTGGTAGTGATTATGAGGAAGCAATAGAAGCTGGAAGAGCCGATACAGATAATCTGTTCGACAATCCGGCTACCTCAACCACGAAAAACAAAGCTGTGGGTGCAAGAGTGGTGGAGCTTAAACTCGAGAGGCTCTGTGAAAAAGAAATCAAAGTATTTTGGACAATGACAACTTTAAAAAAGTATAAAAGCAAACAAATTACCGCAAGAGG
The DNA here is from genome assembly GCF_040937935.1 of Hyperolius riggenbachi. Lineage (NCBI taxonomy): Eukaryota > Metazoa > Chordata > Amphibia > Anura > Hyperoliidae > Hyperolius > Hyperolius riggenbachi. The sequence goes on along the minus strand of NC_090648.1, from coordinate 210,032,219 downwards.
GTTCAGGTGATATTATGAACCAGCGGAATACCAAACGGATGTGAAGTTTATGGAAAGATGGAGAGAGGCGCACGCAACACAGGCTATTATTCTGCAAAATATAGTGCTGGAGAGAACAGAAGAAGAACATAAGAAATTGGCTACTGAGATTAAATCTTTAAAGGAACAGTACAAACAACTAGTAACAGAGGAAAGATACACTAAATCCTTAAAGAGAATAGAAAAGAAACAAGTACCAATGCAGGAGGAAATAAAACGGAGGAAACTGAATAAATATCTAAGGGATACAGATGACTATAAACAAGGAAACCTCTTCACATGGGCTTCGAATAAATCAAAATACAATAAACCAAGAATCACATACCCAAAGAAACCACTGCAAAAGAAGGGCTATTGGACAACAGATACCGAGTCAAGTGGTGATGAAAGAGGGAATGACAACAGCGGTACTCCCCTCTCGCAACAAGATGCAGGGAATGCCCAGTCAAAAAACGAACAGCACGGAAGAGGATCCGCAGGGGGCGGGGCAAGGCCAAAAGACAAACAAGTCAGCTGGAAAGGAGACCCGAGAGGACGGGAAGAGCAACAGAAATCCAAGAAAAGAAAGTTCTACAAGAGGAACAACAAGTAGAAGTAATTAGCATCAGTGGTCTACCCCTGCCTATGGAATGCCATCATCTTCTGAATAAAGGACTGAATTTTTCGTGTGCCCAAAACTTCGATTTTTGTGACTTTAAAATAGACCTAAATAAAGGAGTGAGACAGATGAACATACGGAACTTTTATGAGAAGAAAGATTTAAATTACAAGCGTTGGGAGGAGGCACAGAGAAAGAGAATAGGTCCGGTAGGATTCTCCCCAGAAATCAAGTGGAATGAGAAAGATCTTAAAAATCTAGAAATTTTAGAAGGCTTATGGCTAGAAAGTAATACAGAGGTAGAAATAGAAATTGAATCCTATAATGAGAGAGATAACGAGGAAAGGAAGGAACTCTTTAGACCATGTAAATCTACTAAACCCTTTGCAGTGACACCAGGATCAGTAATAGACATATTTTAAACACAGGTGGAGAACGACTTGAAGGGCCTTAAATATAGAGAAATGAAACCTAATCTAACAACGGGAGATGAAAAAGCCATAAAATGGTTTAGGGACAGACCTGAGGTCATCCTGAGGAAAGCAGATAAAGGAGGTGCCCTAGTAGTGATGACAGCAAACCAATACAAAAGCGAAGCTCTAAGACAATTGGAGGATAAAGAAATATATCAACGTTTAAAAGGAAATCCTACAAGAAAATTCAAAGATTCTATGAGAACTTTATTGAGAAGGGGTGTAGAGAGAGGACTTTTGATTTGATACCTGATAGGATTTGATACCTGAATACCCAAGGAGACCAGTATGGTACCACCTACCTAAGATACATAAGTCCCGGACCAGTCCACCGGGACGTCCGATAGTCTCCGGTGTGGGTTCACTGACCGAGAGGCTGTCAAAGTATCTGGACCATCTCCTGAGGCTCCGACAGGTGCCATCATATTTAAAGATACTCTCGATGTACTGAAAAGTATTGAGGGAGAAGAATGGCAGATAGGCGACGCCCTGGTGACAATTGACGTCGTTAGCCTCTATAACAGAATCCCTCACACTGCTGGAGTTGAAGCAGTGAGAACTTTCCTCCGACGCGATCTTAAGGATGAAAATTACATAGAATTTGTGTGTGAATGCCTAAATGTTGTGCTCACACACAATGCGTTTACGTTTGATGGAGTTTGGTATTGGCAACTGTCGGGTAGAGCCATGGGGACGTCTGTGTCATGCACATACGCCAACTTGTTTTTGGCCTGGTGGGAGGAGAAGTATGTGTATGGCCCGGGCGTTCCCCATGGTAACTGCCTCAGGAGATGGTCCAGGTTTGTAGATGACGTCCTGGTGTACTGGTCCGGAACACGAGCTGCCCTGGAGGAGTTCATGGAGTATTTGAATTTAGGAAAGGAAAACATGCAATTCACCTATAAATACAGTAAAGAGAAAGTGGCATACTTAGATTTGGAGTTGAGAATAGAGGGTGCCAAAATCATATCGAAAGGGTAGAAGAAACCAATAAGCAGTAATTTGCTATTACACAAGGAGAGTTATCATCCAGAACATACTTTCAAGGCACTCCCTTATGGGCAGTTCTTACGACTAAAACGCAATAATACCCGAAAAGAGGACTACTTGGAACAAGCAATGGAATTGAAATGCAATTTGGAAAAAAGAGGATATAAATCAGAGGACTTGGACTTCGCTCTGAAACGTGCCAATGAGGTAGAAAGAAGCTCGCTGATAAAAGGAAGAAGCAATAAAAAGAAAAATGGTCAACAACAGAGTAACGCTAATAGCGATAGATTAACCTTTTCCTTCCAATACACCCCGATGCATAGAGAGATACGGCGGAGTATCTTGAAACATTGGAAAATGATTGAAAGAGATCCCCTATTGAAAGAGATATATAAGAAACCCCCGATGATAACTTTTAAAAGGGCACCGACTTTAGGAAATAAGCTTACAGCTAGTGGGTTTAGAACCCCTAGAAATTCCACATGGTTGGAACAGAGTCAGTTGAAAGGAAATTATAGATGTGGCCACTGCCCCCAATGCCCACATATGAAGGTAGGAAGATTTTTAAAAGTAGGACCAGTAGAAAATAGAACGACAGATTTTATTACATGTAGAACTAGATAAGTTGTCTATATAGTATGGTGTCCCTGCCAACGGTTCTACATTGGAATGACAACGCGAGAAGTGAGGGAACGAATACGAGAGCATATTAAATCAGTAGAAACCGGGAGAGGATGCACCCGTTTGATCTAACACTTTCGAACAGAACATGGAGGAGATACAACTTGTTTGTTTTTTGCAGGTTTAAAACAGGTCCAGATCCCACCGAGAGGAGGAGACAGGGAACAAAGTCTACTGAGACGAGAGAGTAGATGGATAATTAACACCAATGCCACAGGAGCTTAAGGCCCGGTTCACATTAGCGGTTGTTTGCCAAACGGACCGGATGACCTGACCGGATCCGGACCGGATCCGGATCGGAACCGTACGGTTCTGATCCGGATCCGATCCGGATCCGGTCAGGTTGCATCAGGTGGTAATCAGGATGCGATCCGGATCCGTTTGGCAAAGTAACGTAAAAAAAAAAAAAAAATGTTGGGGTCTGGGAGGTCAGCAGAAGGGGGACCTGTGGAATCAGGCCCTCTGCTGTTTAGCACTCACCTCCACCTGCGACATGCTGCCAACATCTCCGGATCCGGATCCAGCTGTGCTGCTCCACTCCAAAATGCTTGCCCACGTGTCCCCAGCCAATATCGCCGCAACAATCCGCATAGGAAGTGGGGTAGAACATCCGGATTTCTCAGCCAGTGTGTTGTGCGGCCTCCGGTTCCCATTGGTTTGTATTGGCCGGATGGTGCAGTCCGGCTCCGCCCCGGATACGGCTGCCGGAGGGGCCGGATGAAAAAATAGCGCATGTTGGAACGGAGGCCGGATCCGGCCCGGATCCGGTCCGGCTCCGGTTCTGCAGAACGGACCCATGTGAACGGACGCATAGGCTTTAATTGCTATGCCGTGCGTCCGTTCCGTCCGTTCTGCAGGCGGTGCGGCTCCGGCACGGCGATTCCGGAGGGCCACCGCAAGTGTGAACCGGGCCTTAGGCCTTAATGATGCTATTGAAATGGCCTGCTTTCTGGACCCTTAGATCTCCCAAAGCTCATAAGTAGATTTAGCTTGTGTAATGATTGGCCTCTCTTTTCCAGGAATTACTTCGATGCATGGTTTTAATAAGGGGTGTAGATGTAGATTGTAGTGTGGGGGAATGTGAGACTACAGCGGTTTCATTTTTGGAGGTGCTAAACCAATTATAAATATGATATGAGAGTAGTATAGACAAGGGATAGAATGACCCACAAAGTATTGGATATTTAGCAGTAGAGAATAATGAGTGTTAAAAATAACATCTCAACTTTTCCCTCATGATAATCCCTTTTTTCCCCTCCCTCAATCGATTTTGATCTACATATATACACTACTTTCCCCCTCTTTTTAGCTACAACCCATATAGATTAAATATGTATGTTTTATCCTATAGAAAATAAAGATGTGTTTTTTAGCTGAAAAACTTTGATTCTATTAGCAGATGTCTTAAGCTGAGTTTAGCACCATCTAGTGGTTTTTCTAAGTTTCCTCCTGTTGGTTGGAACCAGAAAACCACCGTGGAACGCATAATCACTTCCTCTTCCTACTCTCACAGAGTTATGCGTCATAGGCGGACAATAGTACGCATGCGCACAAGCGCTCAGCACGCGTCAGGCGGTTTTATTGACGCATGCGCATAGGACGCTACAGAGGAAAGGAAGTGACGTTTTTAGCGGCGTGACATACGCGGAAGCCGGAGCGTATGCCCGGACTATTTAAGATTGTAAATATCGATCGCCCACCGCGCACGGAGCCTCAGAGGAAGCTCATCTGAGCGAAACAGCTGTCAGGTGGACCGCTGCTCCCACATTGCCCCACAGCAAGTATCCATAGGGTATGTTTTTTTATCCGTACATGTGCAATGTTTATGGACTTGTTTGTACAACTAGCAACACAGATACAATAAAAAGCAGTCACTGCTTAAACCTCCAGATGTTGTGCCGGATGAATCTATCTCTTCATTCTAGAACTATACAGAGTAACAAGGTGCCCAGTAGATCAGCGTACTGAGCACTATGATAGGCGGGGTATGAAATGGAAGGCAGACTTTTATGCTGGCATCAGCCAATGGATGCAGGTATGCACATCTCCACACAGCTGAATGGTATTCACTCAATCCTGAGCTGGCTTGATAACCATTTGCTAGCTGGCTACAAATGCAAAGGACCCCCATAAGAAATACATGCAGTATTATGTAACAACATGCATGCAGGAAATCCAGAGCTATCTGGCCGCAGCTCAGCTGCAACAAGCAATTGGTGGAATGATGACAGCATCCTGAGCTGCCCAGAACTGCAGAGCGATTGCAAATGACAATGAGACCGATTGCAAATGCACAACCGAATGCAAACAGATAAGCCAGAACTGTCCATTTGCAGCTCCACTGCAACAGACAGAATATACTACAGGAAGGATCCTTGCAAATAGTTAGCTAAGGGTCTGAACTTTTTTAATATGCATGTGAAGAGGGTATACAACTAATATTTTTTAAACTATAAGCTTGTAAATAGTAATGCATTCAAAGGAGCAAAGAAGAAAAAGTCGGCACTAAATGCAATAAAGGTCATTGTCAGGAACCGGCCCGCGGAACGCCTGCATATACGGTTCCTGACCGCGGGTTTGATCAGATTAAGCGGGGAACAGCCTTATTTTAGCTACAAACAAGGCTGGAACCCCTCAAACACTTCCCACTGCCACCATTAGCCATTGCTAGACACGTTCACTCAGCTGTCGAGTGCTCAACACGCACTCCGCGTTTTCGTATTTGGATCAGCTTTGCGCTTAGGCCGAATACGAGAACGCCACGCACACACACACAGTTGCAATCTTACGCTGTAATGAAGCAAAACCACTAACAGTCGTTCCGAACGATACTGTTAGACTTCCCACTCGGCTGTCGAGCGCAGAAGTGCCACACACACAATGTAATTGCGATTTCATATGGTAGTGTTGCTCAAGCATACAATTAGGCATGAACTTATACACGGTTACACTTCAGTCTCTTCTAGGCTATGAGTGTTAGTTTAGCACAGCAGAAGTCAAGCTTATTAAATAACGATTTAATATTCCATAAAAAACGTGGAACAATGCAGAACTTAATATATACAAAAGATGTACAAAAACAAAGTAAAAAAGTTACGAAGATAAAAGTTACAAAAATAAGAGGTTACAAAGATACACACAAAGCGATTTTGCTTACCAAAATAAACGGGAAATAAACGTACCAGCGTATCGATCTGGCGTTGTTGCGGGAGTACGCACTTCTGGTCAGGAACCAGGTTAGTTCTAGCCGTGTGAGCTACCTCCAAGAACTACAAGTTGTGGCTATCCTAGCTGCGGTTTTATACTATGAAATACGCCTGGAGGCTGCAACTTTCTTGGGGAGGGGAGGAACTAGTTTTTAATTAAATCTCAGACATAAATGGGATTTCCAGAGATCCACATCCACTATAGTACACACACCCAACAAAAGACTTCCTTAGCCCAATTTCCCCAGGTTACAATGTCTATACATCAAGAGATTGTTAAGTGAGGCTTTTCAACTCCACCAATAATTCAATTTCCACAGGTAGAAAATGGTATCAAAAGGACTTCACCCCTTCAATAATTTCCAGTAGGCTGTCAAATACATTTCAAACATTCAGGTGTCAGCTTCCCCCTTTCCTCAAGACTCTAGCAGGCTTGCCTTGTATAATGGGACAATGGCTGACACCAGACTCAAAAGCCATGCCAACCAGCCTATTCTTCCTCAATTGGCAGCTAATTAGCAGTCGACACAGTTTCCCCTGCTGGACAATGGGGCAGAGGTAATGGACATCTACATACAGAATTACATTAGACTTCAGTTTACTCTGGCCAGGTGACCAATTACTCCCAAGCCCAATACACATCTGAGGTTTTACCCAGTAGACAGAAACAGGACAGAAATATGTTCTGTTATTATCTTTAACATTATCAGCCTCATAACTTGCGGCTATATTCCTGACAGTCATATATATAATTATTTTATTTGGGGAAAAAACTTTTCCCCTTGCTTCCCTATCCCCCTGGAATTTTCTCTTTCCCTCCCCTAGATGTAATAGGGCCCCTTCGCTCCCCCTCCCTTCTAGTGGGTGAATTGGTTTTACTGAGGGATATAGAATAGGGCAATCAATCACTGTTTTTTCTTAATGTTGTTGCTGTATGTAATGTTCAACTAAATGGTCGTTTCAGCCTTGAATGTTTTTTAAATTTTATAAAGAAAAGGTATTTGATATGTTTATATATGTCACTCATGTTTATTTATGTTGTGCTTTTTTCATAGGGGAAGTGGACGATCCAAAGTGCTGCGTTGCGCTGCCACGGCAACTGACTAGCATGGAGCGCAAGTTCTGGCTTGTTGATACCCCCAGCGGAAAGCACGCGAGAGTAGGTGACGTCACCGTGATTTGGAGCGGTGACGCCAGTAGGAGGAAACTCCCGCTTGATTCAGCCCCGAAAGGGGCGGATACTATCCGCAGTGCACGCCGGAGGCTCGGGGCGGCATCCAGGACATGCGAACGGCTCGGCAACAGACCAGATCCAGCTGCGGTGAGTCCCTCCCCCACTATCTCCGCCTGCTTTCACTTTTCGGTTATTTAAAAATGTCTGTCATTTAGCTCTAGTTGTCTCTGAGGAAGCAAGCAACCTAGCTTGCGAAACGGCTGTTAGACCAGCTACCTGTTGCTTGTGTTTGTCTACGGATGGGATGAAATAAATTGGTGTGTTGCAAACTATTGGTGCCCGGTTTGCTTTTCTCCTACAACTACTGGACATTGCTAATACCTGGAGGCACATATAGGAACCACCAATTACCCCCTCCGAGGATCTGACCTTTATTGCATTTAGTGCCGACTTTTTCTTCTTTGCTCCTTTGAATGCATTACAGTTTTCATCAACAAGTCTGAGCACAAATGCAGAACCCGGATGTACGCGGTGTAGAGGTACCTGGAACGTCTGCGATTGAGGCAAGTCCAGTGGAACTACAGTGGTACAAGAAGGGAGGAGCGATTGGCAGACCTTTTTGACGGACACAGCACAGGGCTCTGCTTCAAGCAAAGCCCTAGCCGTTAAGGTGATCGAACAGAAGTTACATCGACTTTCAGAAAGAGAAGTCCAACTCTTTTGGACAGTTGCCACCTTAAAACGGTACGACGACAAGCAGATTGCCGCAAGAGGATTTAGGAAATATAGTGAGGCCATTGAATATCAAAACGACCAGGACTTTATGAAAATTTGGCAAGCACAACAATTAGACAATTCCTTACAATTGCAGAAGATTGTCCTTGATAGAAGCGAGGTGGAATACAACAAACTTGCTACTGAATTGGATGAAACCAAGAAAGAGTTGGTACAATTGACAACCCCAGAACAGTACAAGGATATTACCTCCAAAATCGACATCCGTATAGGGGCTTTACAGAATAATATCAAGGAGAGAAAATTGAGAAAGTTATGAGGGACCAAGACGACTTCAAAAGAGGCCGGATTTTCGACTGGGGGCAACCACAAAATCCTCCCAGAAAAAAACCCATTTGGGGGGCATGGCAGAGGAAAGAAAGGCTGTGGTTACTGGACAACGGACTCGGGTTCCGAATCGAGTCCAGAAAGAGGAGGGGGTAAACCAACTACTACCCCGGAGAAACCAAATACCCCTCAGCCATGTGCAGGAGCCCCTTTAGGGGAAGGACCCGTCAAGGGAGGCGGCACCCCAAAAAATCGCCCGGACAAGAGAGTCAGATGGCAACAGAAAACCCCTGGAAGGAAATACTGGAGGAAGAAATAAGGGGTAATGATTTAGAGGAGAACCTCCAAATCATCAACATCTCAGGTTTTAATTTAGTACAGGTGTCGAGTCCCTTTTGAAGAAGGGTCTAAATTTCTCTATGAGTTCAGAATTTGATAGATTTAGCTTTGAAGTTGACTGGTACAAGGCCATTCGTAAATTGAACATTGCTTCATCATTTGGAAACAGTGCCCCATTGGAACCAAGTCCTAGGGAAGGGGCTAATGCCATTGGGGATCTTGAATTTTGGGCTCAACCGGGACCGGCGGATTTGCAAGCCCTGGAGGACTTAAACTCACTCCTAAGGGAGTCCAATGGGGAAACAGTGTCTGCACCATTGGAGACCACGGACACTAATCCACCTTTTGTTCCATGTAGATCCATTAGGGACTTCCCCTCTACCCCAGGGTCTAAAATTGATCAGTTTGACATCAAGGTCCAAAGTGATCTTAAAGAGACTCTGAAGCGAGAATAAATCTCACTTCAGAGCTCATAGTTAGCAGGGGCATGTGTGCCCCTGCTAAAACGCCGCTATCCCGCGGCTAAACGGGGATCCCTTACCCCCCAAAATCCCCTCCGTGCAGCCGGGGATCTCTTCTGGATTGAGGCAGGGCTAACCGCCGCAGCCCTGCCCCACGCGCGTCTGTCAGCGCGTATCTCCGCTTCTCCCCCGCCCCTCTCAGTCTTCCTTCACTGAGAGGGGCGGGGGAGAGGCGGCGATGCGCTGCTGATAGACGGCGCTCAGAGGCAGTGCTGCAGCTGTTAGCCCTGCCTCTAGGAGCAGCAAAATCTACGACCAATGTGGTCGTTGATTTTGCGGGGGGGTTAGGAGTGAAGAGACCCCCGTTTAGCCGCGGGATAGCGGCGTTTTAGCAGGGGCACACGTGCCCCTGCTAACTGTGAGCTCTGAAGCAAAAATTATTCTCGCTTCAGTGTCTCTTTAAAGCTTTGGTGTATCCACAGGTGAATCAAAATTTAACCCGGTGGAAAAAAGAGCATTAAACTGGTTAAATAGAAATCCCCAGATAATTCTCAAGAAAGCTGACAAGGGGGGGGGGGAACCTAGTACTGATGTCTGGGGATGGTTACATGAGGGAAGCGTTACGACAACTAGAAGGGCCAGATGGGTTTTATGTTAAATTAAAAACAGACCCCACTTTTCAATATAAAAAAGTTCTGCAGAGTTTGCTGAGGAGGGGAGTTGAGCTTGGGTGGAAATCCCGCAAATTGGGGGAAGGTTTATTACCTACACACCCGAGAAAACCCGTCTGGTATTTTTTACCAAAAGTACACAAATTCCTCGACAACCCCCCGGGCCGCCCCATTGTGTCGGCCCGTGGGTCTGTTACGGAACCACTGTCAAAATATCTTGATTATCTGTTAAGACCACATCTAACCAAAATCCCTTCTTATCTGGCAGATACCCTGGCGGTTTTGAGATGGCTACCGGGGGTCGAGTGGAAAGATGACTACCAGCTGACATCGATTGATGTAGAGAGCCTCTACACACGGATCCCACAGGATTGTGGTATCAAGGTAATTGAGAAGTTCCTTGCAGACCAAGGTAAGGACACAGCCTGGGCAAGTTATGTGGGAGAATCTCTCTCCTATGTTCTCGCCCACAATGCCTTTATGTTCAATGGTTTCAGTATAGACAGGCGTCGGGCATGGCGATGGGGACCCTACCTTTGCAAACATTTTTCTGGCCTTTTGGGAGGAGCAATATGTATATAGCCCTCGTAATCCCTTTCGTCACGCCATCGTCTCCTGGTCCAAGTACATGGACGACGTCCTGATGGTCTGGAGGGAGAGTGAAGCTCGATTTAGAGAGTTTGTGGAGTGGCTCTGCATCAACGATCTCAACATGAGATTTACTGGTGTTTGGGGGAGGGGGGTCTAGGCTGAAATTTTTGGACTTAGTGATTTTTGCAGAGAATGGGAGGCTGTTGAGCAAAGGGTTTAGAAAGAGTACAGCAACTAACTCCATTCTTTTATATTCCAGCTACCACCCACGCCATGTCATTGACTCGATCCCCTATAGTCAATTCCTCCGATTGAAGAGGAACAATAGCAAACAGGAGGATTTTGAGCAACAGAGTAGAGATTTAGGTGTTAGATTGTTGGCAAGAGGATACCCAGTTTACCTGTTAGTAGAAGCCTATAACAGGGCCACTAGATTGACCCGGGAAACCTTGCTTAGAGGCAAGGGGGAGAGGGGGAGGAGGGGGGTACCCCCTGTGACTGAACAGAATCAAGTTGTCCCTTTTGTATTTAACTATTCCCCAATGGCAGATAAAATAAGAACGAGCATTTTTAGAAATTGGTCAAACTTAAGAGAGAACCCGGGTTTGAGATCGGCATTAGGTGACAGACCACTAGTATCCTTCCGTCGAGCGCGTACGATAGGTGATGTATTGATGCAAAGTGAATTTTCAACGCCACGCGAATTAAACTGGTTGGAACGTCTGGGACCGGCAGGCAATTATAAGTGCCACAATTGTACGCACTGTAACCAGTTCATCCAGGGAAAAGTATGTCACGTGGGTGGAGTTACTCTGAGGATAAAGGAGTTCATGCACTGCAGATCGAAATTTGTAGTGTATGCGGTGGTCTGTCCCTGCGGCCGATTTTAAATCGGGGAAACGACAAGACAAATGTGTACCTAATTTCAAGAACACTATCATTCAATCGAAACAGGAAAAGGAGCCTCTCGATTAATCTCTCATGTTAGGGAGGTACATAGGGGGAATGCAGATTGTCTGCGATTTTTTGGTCTTAAATGGGTAGATGTACCACATAGAGGAGGGGATAGGGAGAGGTTTCTGTGTCGAGAGGAGGCAAAACTAATCTCTCTAACAGATGCCTGTGGAGGTCTGGGGTTCAATGAACGCAACGAATTGCATTGCTTTTTGGATCGCCATTAGTTAGGTTAATGTTTGCAAGATTCCCTTTATTAACCTCCTGCTCCCCTGTTTATACCAATAAACTACAATCCTCTACCTTGTTTTTTAGACCAGATTGTGTTTAAATTCCTCCCCTGCTATTTATATATATATAATTCTTTTATTTGGGGAAAAAACGTTTCCCCTTGCTTCCCTATCCCCCTGGAATTTTCTCTTTCCCTCCCCTAGATGTAATAGGGCCCCGTCACTCCCCCTCCCTTCTAGTAGGTGAATTGGTTTTACTGAGGGATATAGAATAAGGCATTCAATCACTGTTTTTTCTTAATGTTGTTGCTGTATGTAATGTTCAACTAAATGGTCGTTTCAGCCTTGAATGTTTTTTAAATTTTATAAAGGAAAGGTATTTGATATGTTTATATATGTCGCTCATGTTTATTTATGTTGTGCTTTTTTCATAGGGGAAGTGGACGATCCAAAGTGCTGCGTTGCGCTGCCACGGCAACTGACTAGCATGGAGCGCAAGTTCCGGCTTGTTGATACCCCCGGCGGAAAGCACGCGAGAGTAGGTGACGTCACCGTGATTTGGAGCGGTGACGCCAGTAGGAGGAAACTCCCGCTTGATTCAGCCCCAAAAAGGGGCGGATACTATCCGCAGTGCACGCCGGAGGCTCGGGGCGGCATCCAGGACATGCAAACCGCTCGGCAACAGACCGGATCCAGCTGCGGTGAGTCCCTCCCGCACTATCTCCGCCTGCTTTCACTTTTCAGTTATTTAAATATGTCTGTCATTTAGCTCTAGTTGTCTCTGAGGAAGCAAGCAACCTAGCTTGCGAAACGGCTGTTAGACCAGCTACCTGTTGCTTGTGTTTGTCTACGGATGGGATAAAATAAATTGGTGTGTTGCAAACTATTGGTGCCCGGTTTGCTTTTCTCCTACAACTACTGAGCTTGTAAATAGTGATGGACACAAAACTAAAAAAATGCACCTTTATTTCCAAATAAAGGACATAATTTAAATGGTGTAATAACCGGGAAAATTGGGCAAATAAAATACGTAGGTTTTAATTATGGTAGCATGTGTTATTTTAAAACTATAATGGCCGAAAACTGAGAAATAATGTTTTTTTTCCATTTTTTAGCCAAATTCTTAGCCAAATGTACCACCCAAAGAAAGCCTAATTGGTGGCGGAAAAAACGACATAGATCAATTAAATGTGATAAGTAGTGATAAAGTTATTGGCGAATGAATGGGAGGTGAAAATTGCTCGGATGCATAAGGTGAAAAACAACTGAAGGCTGAAGTGGTTAATTACAAAATATATGTAAATTACAATTAGTTTTCTTTTAATCAAAATAACATTTTTTAATAATAAATTTGAGGGTTTTTGTTAAAATAATACAGTTTTGACACAGTGCTTACTTACTAAAGAAACACGTTTATTTGCACGATTATAATAATTACAAACCTTTTTGATGGACATTCAATGTGATATAATTATGATACAGACAATCATATTTGACTGCTTAAAACAGGGGCTAAATTATGCAACTTTTTCCTATTTTCACTTTCTCTTCCTTTTGTTTTGTTTCTTTAAGGCTTCTTGCACACAGGGACGTTACAGGCGCACGTTAGTGCAGCCTGTAACGCTCCCCCAACGCACAGCAATGTAACACAAGTGGGCTGTTCACACTGCCCACGTTGCGTTACATTGTAACGCAGCAAAGTGCTGCATGCTGTGCGTTCTCCACGGCTAAGCCGCGTTAGACTGTTTGCACATGCTCAGTCATGTTGGGGAGGAGGGGAGAGCGACCGGGCACATGGCTAATTAATATTCACTGCACTCAGTGACGTGCAGTGTTTACTTCCTGGAGCGGCTGCTCTGTGCGGCAATTGGCCGGGCAGGACCACGTGATGCCGCATGCGTCCAAGAGTACGCATCACGGCATCACGGACGCCAGAGTGAGCTGCACAACGCGGCTCACTCCGACGTCCACTCCAGAGAGCACCACGCGTTGCGTTAGGGGCACGTTATGTGCCCTATAACGTCCCCTAAACGCAACGTCCTGGTGTATAACTAGCCTTAATAAACCTGAAATAAGTGTTTCACTTATCTGGGGTTTCTCCCAGCCCCCTGCAGCTGTCCTGTGCCCATGCCAGTGCACAACGATCCTCCAGTCCCCTACCGCAGCTCAGTTTCGCTTTCTTCAGTTGCCGTCCACTGTGCCTACGTGGCCCTGTCCGCGCATCCTCGTTCGCGCTTCCATTGCCGGAACGGTCCTGAGCAGGCACAGTAGAGATTTTCTCGTACTGCACCTGCGCAGGACATTTCCGGCCACGAGAGCACGAAGTTAGCCGTGGTAGGGGACCAGAAGATCTTTGAGTACAGGCGCGGGACAGGACGGTTGCAGGGGGCTGGAAGAAGCCCCAGGTAAGTGAAACTTTTTTTTTTTTTACTTATTTCAGGTTGCTTTTAAAGCTAACCTAAACTGAACAGAACAAAATTAAAAGAGTTTCACTTACTTGGGGCTTTGATTAGCCCCCTGCAGCTGTCCTGTGCCCCCGGCATGCCAAATAGATCATCCAGTCCCACGCCGCAGCTAAGTTTAATTTGTGCACGTCATTTATGCTCCCGTCGGCGAGAGCACCCTGTACAGGCGCAGTATGAGGTTCTCTTTTACTGCGCCTGCTCAGGATGCTCTCCCCGACGAGAGGGTGTTTGTGGGCGGGGGCAATCAGTCGGCAAAAACGAAACTTAGCCACGGGCGCAGGACGGCTGCAGGTGGCTGATGAAAGCCCCAGGTAAGTGAAACTCTTTTTCTTTTGTTCAGTTTAGGTGCACTTTAAGGGCTCGTCTCCATATAGCACGCTTTCATACATGCTTATGGAACCACGATCGCATAGACTGCATTGTCTGTCGTTTCCAGTCATGTGCGGCGATTCCCTGCTGAATCGCTGCGCATGGTTTGCTGCATTTCAGGGCACTTCAGCCTGCAATCCCATTCAGTATAATGAATGGGATGGCAAGCCCCGCCCCTGCCTGGAGTGAGGCGCATCGCAGAGCCACATGGTGGTGGACTTTCCTTCCTCAAGGAAGAACAGACAAAAATTAATTATTTTTATATAAAAAAAATAACATTTATTAGAAGCTCCACTTTGCAACGCATTTCGCTTCATCAAGCAAATGATTGGAGGAAACTGTGGGAGAAAATACCAGAGAACATACCAGAGAACATATGGCTAAGACTTGTATATATGTTTCACCAATAAAAATAAAAATTAAATTAAATTTCACCAATATAGATTATCAATCAATTGTGCTATAGTCAGATAATACAGTAGTGTGCATAAGAAGCATACTAAAATAAGACATGATGAAATTTGTAACAAATTTTGTACAGAAAATACATATCTATAAAAAAATGTATTTATATGCAAATGGGAGAAAAGGTTATTAGCTAAGGTCGTGGGAAAATTATTATACCAATAGTGCTGGGCAGATATACATGTCTACCTTACAGTAAGTTAAGAGAGAAAACAAGGGGAGGGGGGAGGGAAAGGAACCTTGGTCTGATACTATTAGGATAGTTATATCAGTATTGGCATAATCTACATCATGGTGGCATTATCCCTATATATGAGGACCCACAAGTAAAATACTAAGTTAAGATCAGAGGTGAACTAATAGCTTTTAAACAAGTGCATGAGTAGAAACGGGAGGGTTATGAAGCTTACCTTTTACAAGTCTGTATCGCAGCCAGCCAGCCACGCGCTTCTGTGCGGCGTGTTGCCGCCTGTCCGCTTAACCACTTGAGGACCACAGTGCCCCCTAAAGACCAGGCTGTTATTTTCATAATTGGCTACTGCAGCTTTAAGGCCAAGCTGCAGGGCCGCACAACACAGCACATGAATGATTCCCCCCCTTTTCTCCCCACCAACAGAGCTCTGTGTTGGTGGGGCCTGATCGCCCCCCAGTTGTTTATTTATTTTTAAATAAATATTTTTGTTCCTATTTTTCTTATGTTTTTTACTATTTCTGCATTTTTGTTTTTTTTTAAGCAATCCCCTCCCTCCCCCCAGCTCTCTTGTCTCTCTCTCTTGTCCCAGTCCCCAGTACAGCGTTGCTGCTGATTGCAGCGCTGTACTGTGTAAATAGATGCGATCACGCCGTCTAACAGTCACCTGAGTGGCGACAGCCGCTCGGAGACTGAAAACAAGGCGGAGCTCAGCCCCCCGAGAATGAGATGCGCGCGATCTCCTTCAGTAGCCGACTCCAGGACCTGATGCCAATTTGCGTTAGGCGGTCCTGGGGCTGCCGCCACGGCCACGCCCATTGGCGTGGAGCAGTCTTAAAGTAGTTAAATGTCTGGGCTTTAGTTAATTAACCAATGAGGCGAGGATGCGTAATTGGGATAGAGACGCTTATGCAACGATATGGGCGCATAGCAACAATAGAAGAGTGCGCGTGGTGTCACGCGCACGCATAAAACGAGGTATTGAGGAGGCCAGCGCCATCTTAACTAGGACGACGAAGAGTGTAGAAAGACGTTACGCGTACGCACCGAGTGACGCCATTGTAGCGCGGATCCCATTTTTACTGAGGGATGGTGTGTCTGAAGATTGTTACTGTTAATTTGAATTGGGGGAAATACAAATGGAGAGACGAGGGGAGGGAGGTCATGGGAAATATAGGGAGAAAATTTGGATTGGGGAAACGTTTTGAATCAGGATGATACCATTTATTGGCTAACTTAAAAAAAAGAATAAGAGTAAGCAAGCTTTCGGCTTTGCAGCCTTCGTCGGGCTTATATCCTGTTTCCACAGGATTAGCCAATAAATGGTATCATCCTGATTCAAAAAGTCTTGCTTTTACTGATGGCTAACCTGTACAATACCCTACAATACTGCTACTACTCATTTCTTATAGGGAGTGTTGTTTTCAAGCAGTGTGTTGGTGCCATCTAGTGGCCATTATTAGATCTTATACATCAAGCTGGTGTGGGATAATATTTTGTTGACCTGATGGAAAAATAATATAAATACTAGTATAAAATAAATCAATAGAATGAATTGCGTAGAGCACAATAAAATATAAAACGCAGAGCACACTAAAATATAAAACAATATTAATACAATACAATTACATTTAAAAAAGTTGGAAAATTATAAATTAAACTAGAACATTGCAGTAAATATCATAATAACCTGGCAGTGTTATTTACGAATAAACAAGAGGACTGAAGAAAGTAAAATTACTGGAATCCGTATTTAAATATATTTACATATATTTTTCAGGTGTACTGGATTAGAAGATCTTTTCGAGTTGTTCATTGAGCCCGTTAGGCATCAGTGTTTTTAAAATTAGTATCCAGTACATTTCCCTATTCCCTAAAACTTCAAAAGCACCAACCTTTTTTGTCTATTGTTGCTATGCACCCATATCGTCGCATAAGCGGCTCTATCCTGATGACGCCTCCCCGCCTCATTGGTTAATTAACTACAGCACAGACACTTAAGCGGCCAGGCAGCAACACGCAACATAGAGGCGCGTGGCTGCGATACAGACTTGTAAAAGGTAAGCTTCATACCCCTCCCATTTCTCCTCATGCACTTTTTTTAAAAGCTATTAGTTCACCTCTGGTCTTTACTTAGTATTTTACTTGTGGGTCCTCATAATTAGGGATAATGCTACCATGATGTAGATTATGCCAATACTGATGCATATATTGAAAAAGGGCGTGTGGAAAAAAGGGTGCGGGATGTAGCCGAATTTATAATTTATAATGTAAAACAATGTTTTCCCTTAGTTGCATTGTAAACAAAAATATAGTGCTGTATCGCTGTAATGAACGTATATTAAACGGCAAAATACCATCTATAACAACAACCGTATTCTGTAGTAAAACGTCAAATTGCGTGTATAACATAAACGTATTGTTGAATGAAAGGTGAAATGGCGTGTATAACAACAAACGGATAGTGTATTAAAACTTCAAATAGCGTCTATAATAAAAATGATATTTACACTGCTATTAAGCATAGTAATAGAATAGTAGATTTTAAAGGTATTTCACAGCAATCATACTTAACTGTAAACTCACACAGATCTCTCCTTCTTCCTATCCCTAACACCTAGACCCCCCCCTTTGTATTAATACACATAATGTAATAAATTGTATATATTACACATATTGTGCTGTAACTATATCTAACCTTACTCTCATACACAGCCCTCCCTGTACCTATCCCTAACCCCTAGACCCCCCTGGTGGTGCATAACCCTAAGACCCCCCTGGTGGTGCCTAAAACTAACCCCCCCCCCTGCTGGTGCCTAAACCTAAGACCCCCCTGGTGGTGCCTAAAACTAACCACCCCCTAGTGGTGCCTAAACCTAAGACCCCCCTGGTGGTGCCTAAACCTAAGACCCCCCTGGTGGTGCCTAAACCTAAGACCCCCCCCTGGTGGTGCCTAAAACTAACCCCCCCCTGCTGGTACCTAAACCTAAGACCCCCCTGGTGGTGCCTAAACCTAAGACCCCCCTGGTGGTGCCTAAACCTAAGACCCCCCTGGTGGTGCCTAAAACTAACCCCCCTGCTGGTGCCTAAACCTAAGACCCCCTGGTGGTGCCTAAAACTAACCACCCCCTTGGTGGTGCCTAAACCGAAGACCCCCCTGGTGGCGCCTAACCCTAATCACCCCATAGTGCTGTATATTGCACTGTAACTATACATAACCCTCCCTATACCTAGCCCCTAGACCCCCCCCCCCCCGGTAGTGCCTAACCCTAACCAATAATTTGTATATTTGTAATACATTAAATAGTCTTAAAATGACTTATACAATATTAATATTATAAATACATAAAATTATATATCACGTAAGCATTAAAAAAATCTTAAAATAACAGTAATATTAAAAACGATATTTTACTAACTATAATCAACACATTATATGTGTAAAAACAAAGTTAATATCAAGTATGATGTTGTAATGATCTACGCTGCTGTCTGCACTGGCAGACAGCTGTTTGACCATTTTTTAGGTCTGAGTGCTGCAGGTCTCTGGAATAGAGACCTGTCTTCACTCTGCAAGTTGCAGAGCTGCTGTTCTGGGGAGGAATTTTCATACACTTGTCATGCAAATTGCTTAGCTGCTTCCTTTGATGGCTTGCAGTATAAATACCATTTCTTCCCAGAATTCCCTGCTGGTCATACTGGTTTGTTTCTGCTTACTTACCTGGAGTGTCAGCCTTTGCAAATCGTTTGCTAAGATTATCTTAGAGTAATTCCTTGGGAGTGTACTACGCATTCCTTCTAGCATAGTCAGGTTGTATTATCTGTTTTGCTTTGTATTGTCTATCTGTTGCAATTGTCTTGTCGCCAGCGGCGGTCAACAGGAAATCGTTCTGTCTCTTGGGATCGCATTCGCCCTAGCAGTAGTGGCGGTGGTTCCTTCTGTCTGGGAGTGTAGGCCAGAGCTGCGGTTGCTACTGGTTACTCCTTCTGTCTGTCTTGTCTGGAACGAACGCTTGCTGTAGGTTCGGTGAGGTAACCGTTTAGCAAGCGTTCGCGTTCTCTATTCATTTTCACGTTTCATTGGTTAGTTAGGGTTGACGTGCTTTGTCTCTGTTGCGCTTTTTGTGCGGAGACCGCGCCATTAGCGTGCTTTGTCGTGTGGCGACCGCGCTTAGCGAGTGCGTTTGTTATTTTCCTTGGCGTTCTGATTGTTGTTATTTGCTGTGTCTTTCTTGCTACACTTGTGCTCTGTCTTACTCGGTCTTGTGTCACTATTGGCAATCGCCACTCTTGCGTTCCCACTTGGTTTCCACTGTTGTGTGTTCACCGTCGCCGGGTGGCGACTAGATTGGTGGACACACATACATTCTGTCTCTGTGTTCACTTTCTCTCTACAGGTGCATAGCACCAAAGCTGGGTTCTGTCGTTTTATACGCTTGTGGAGGACTTCCGCAGTGTCAGCGCACATCTTGTGCGCTGACCACGGAGATAATTCCGCAATCGTTACAGAATGACCAGCCAGACCGAAATTCCCAGTGTAGAGATAATTTCCGATTTGTATGTTTTTGTCGCATATGGTTCTTATACCTTTAAGAGCTTTAAAAGACTAGATTCTGAAACCAAAGAGGACTTCCTGTCTGAATGTGTAAGATTCTTTCTGAATCCTACCTTTCAAATTACTGATCCGTCCACATGGGCTGTTCAAGTGGCTTGTGTTCTATTGCAGGGGTATCTGTTTTCGTGGGCTTATGAGGTTTTGAAAAATCATTCCTGGAATGATAATCCTTATCAGTTTCTTACATTGATTTTTTCCCATTGGTTTAAACCGCCTTGTTTACCCTCTGTTCTTGATGAGTGTGTACCTGCTAATTTTTTTAATTTTTTGTTTTTGTTTCATGTAAAGCTACCAGAGTGGTAGCTACATGAAACACCACTAGAGGGCGCATGTGGCCCTCTAGTGCGATCGTCGCCAGCATCAATAGCAAACAGGGGAGCGCGTATATAACGCGTTCCCCTGTTTGGCTTCTCCTGTCGCCATGGCGACGATCGGCATGACGTCAGGCGCACTCGATCCAGCCCATAGCGCTGCCCGGAACTCATTGGTCCAGGCAGCGCAGGGCTCTGGCAGGGGGTGGGGGGGCCCTCTTCCGCCGCTGCGGCGATCGAGCTGTGCGCGCGGCTAGCAAAGTGCTGGCTGCGCGCACAGCACTTTGAATGGGGCAAATCGCCCCAACAGAGCCTGAGAAATCCTCCTGCGCTGCATAGCCCGAGTTTAGATAGGTTAAGCGTTCCTATATGCGAAATTTAAAAACGAAAAAATAAGTATAACACAAGATCAAAACGAACTTGTAAACGATCTTGTAAACGATATTTCTTATAAACCTTAATCTGTTAATAGTACTGTAAACGAACATTTACTTGTAACAGTACTGTAAGCGAAATTTAAAAACGGAAAATAAGTTATAGCTCCTATAAGCGAGATTTAAAAACGAAAAAATAAGTATAACACACAGTCAAAACGATCTTGTAAACGATGTTTGTTATAACCCTTTTTGTATAAATGCCCCTCCCCCCCGGCAGCCGCCACTCCTGTGTTACCTTATAAGTGGGCGGCCGCTTCCCTTCTTAGATTCCCCCCAGCCACTCTCCTCTTATTAGCATCCGGTATTACAGCATTGCGTATTGCGACTGCTGTAAGGAAGGGAAGGAAGCGCGGCAGCGGTTCCCATGGTAACGGCGATGCATATCGCTACTGCAGGAAGCCGCTGCTGCGCTTCCTTCCCTTCCTTACAGCAGGCGCAATAAGCAATGCTGTAATACCGGATGCTAATAAGAGGAGAGCGGCTGGGGAAATATAAGGAAGGAAGCGGCCGCCCGCTCATAAGGTAACAGGTGCGGCGGCCGTGGGGGGAGGGGGGCACTACCTACCCATACTAGGGCACTATACTGGGCACTATACTAGCTATATACTGGGCACTATACCAGCTATATACTGGGCACTATACTAGCTATATACTGGGCACTATACTAGCTATATCCTGGGCACTATACTAGCTATATACTAGGCACTACTAGCTATATACTGGGCACTACTAGCTATATACTGGGCACTATACTAGCTATATACTGGGCACTATACTAGCCATACTGGGCACTATACTAGCCATACTGGGGCACTATACTAGCTATATACTTGGCACTATACTAGCCATACTGGGCACTATACTACAAATTTCTGGGCACTATACTAGCTATACTGGGGCACTATACTAGCTATACTGGGCACTATACTAGCTATACTGAGGCTATACTAGCTATACTGGGACTATACTAGCTATACTGGGCACTATACTAGCTATACAGGGACTATACTAGCTATACTGGGCACTATACTAGCTATACTGGGGCACTACCTACCCATACTGGGACTATACTAGCTATACTGGGCATTATACTAGCCATACTGGGGCACCATACTAGCTATACTGGGCACTATACTAGCTATACTGGGGCACTACCTACCCATACTGGGACTATACTAGCTATACTGGGCACTATACTAGGTATACTGGGCACTACACTAGCTATACTGGGCACTACACTAGCCATACTGGGGCACTATACTAGCTATACTGGGCACCAGTGGCGTTCCTACTGTAGGGCGCAGGGGGGCGTGACGCACCGGGTGACAGACAGCCAGTGGGGTGTCGCCACGACCCCCCACAGCAGCAGAGCAGGAGGGGGAAGCAGCGCTAGAAGGAGGGGCAGTGGGGGCAGCGGTGGGGAGGGGGGAAATATCCCCCCCTCCCTCACCTGGGACCCCTCCTTCTGCCTCTCTCCCCCATTTAGCGGTGGCAAGTACGGGCTTGGCGGCGGGGAAACAAGCAGAGAATTACCCACCACTTCCGCGATCCAAGCGCTGGCAGCATCATGTCGTCACAGATCTCCGCCTTCAAAGCCCCCCACTGTGCTTCCTGATTAGCGGAAGCACAGTGGGCGGCATTGAAGGTGGAGATCTGTGACGACATGACGCTGCCAGTGCTTGGAACGTGGAAGAGGTGAGTAATTCTGCACATGTCTCCCCCCCGCCGAGCCCGCACTTGCCACCGCTAATCTTTGGAGGGGGAGAGAGGCAGAAGGAGGGGTCCCAGGTGAGGGGGGGGATATTTCCCCCCTTCCCACCGCTACCCCCACTGCCCCTCCTTCTAGCGCTGCTTCCCCCCTCCTGGGGCATCTATACTGGGGGCAACTGTACTAGCTATACTGGGGGTGACTAAACTAGCTAAACTGGGGGCAATTAAACTAGCTATACTGGGGGCAACTAAACTAGCTATCATGGGGGCAACTAAACTAGCTATACTGGGGGCAGCTATACTAGCTATACTGGGGGCAACTATACTAGCTATACTGGGGGCAACTATACCAGCTATACTAGGGGCAACTGTACTGGGGGCAGCTATACTGGGGGCAACTAAACTAGCTATACTGGGGGCAACTAAACTAGCTATACTGGGGGCAACTATACTAGCTATACTGGGGGCAACTATACTAGCTATACTGGGGCAGCTATACTAGCTATACTGGGGGCAACTAAACTAGCTATACTGGAGGCAACTATACTAGCTACACTGGGGGCAACTATACTAGCTATACTGGGGGCAGCTATACTAGTTATACTTGGGGCAGCTATACTGGGGGCAACTAAACTAGCTATACTGGGGGGCAGCTATACTGGGGGCAACTATACTAGCTATACTGGGGGCAACTATACCAGCTATACTGGGGGCAACTATACCAGCTATACTGGGGGCAACTATTCTAGCTATACTGGGGGTGTAACGATTGTGGAACTTTCTCCGTGATCAGCGCACAACGCGTGCGCTGACACGGCGGAAATCCTCCACAAGCGTATATTTGCAGGCACCCAGCAAAAGGTGCTACGCACCTGTAGAGGGAAATTCCTGTCGGCAGATGGCGCTGGGGAGTGCAGAGGAACCAATCCTCTGTACCTCCACAAGTGCCAGACAGGAATTGTACGAAGCGCAGAACGCAATCGCAAGAGAGGCGATTGCGAATGAGAGCGAGCAAAGGGACAGGTTGTATGTGTGTGCGCCAATCCAGTCGCCACCCCGCGACGGCGCACACACAACAGCAGATATGAAATAGGAACGCGATCGCGAGAGATGCGATCGCCAGACGTGACACAAGGCAGATCAGAATAGAATACGAGGGTAGCAAAGGCACAGCAAATAATACAATGAGAAGATGCGGAAAATAACAAACGCTAGCTAACCGCGAACACCGCACTCATTCGCAACAGTGCACGCGGTTATGCGCGGTCTCCACGTGATAAGCACAATAGAGACAAGCACGCCTAACTAACCATCGACAGACAAACATGAAACAGAGGACGCGAGCGCTTGCTTAACGGTTACCTCACCGAGCCTCCAGCAAGCGTAGCAGACAAGACAGATACACGAAAACAGGGACAAGCGAGAGATAGGATCCACAGCACTAGCGAAAAGTGGCTAGCGCGATCCAGGTACAGAGTAGCAGAACAGAAGGATCCCCAGCGCTAGCGAAAAGTGGCTAGCGCGATCCCAGAAGACAGAGCAGAAGGATCCCCTGCGCTAGCGAAAAGTAGCTAGCGCGATCCCAGGAGACAGAACAGAAGAGATAGCTGGTAGCAACCGCTGCACCAGCTATACTCCAAAAACAGAGATCAGAACCATTTCCTGTCGACCACCGTGGGACAGGACAATGGCAACAGGCAAGACAAGACAGAACAGGCAATACAGATAATACAACCTGACTGGGCTAGAAGGGGAGCCTAAAGCAACCCCCAGGAATTAACTATACTAGATAGCAATGGCTGACACTCCAGCAGTGTCCATCAGGAACAGACCATGGAAGGGAAATGACCAGCAAAGCCTTCTGGGAAACATAAAGCTCTTATAGTGCCAGTCATCAAAGAGGGCAGGTAGGGGATTTGCATAACGAATGTATGCAAATTCCCCAGCAAGAGAACAGACCAGAAACTTGCAATGGAAAGACAGGTCTCTGTTCCAGAGACCTGCAGCCCACAGACTAGAGGAATGGACAAACAGCTGTCTGCCTGTGCAGCCAGCTGAGCGGATCATCACAGGGGGCAACTATACTAGCTATACTGGGGGCAACTATACTAGCTATACTGGGGCAACTATACTAGCTATACTGGGGGCAACTATTCTAACTTCATTAGGGGCAACTAGTTTCACTGGGGGCAACTATACTAGCTTCACTGGTGGCAGCTATACTGGGGGAAACTACTATCTATACTGGGGCAACTATACTAGCTAATACTTTAAATTACAGTTAGCCCCGCCCCCATCCAGTCATGACCATGCCCATTTTTGCCGTGAAGCACGTCGCAGGTTGTGGCCACGCCCATTTTTTTAGGGTGTGTGTCTTTTAATACCCAGCACCGGGTGCCAAATGCCCTGGGTACGCCACTGCTGAGCACTTTACTAGCTATACTGGGGCACTGTACTAGCTATACCGTAACCCGCTGCGCATGACACTGTCCACCAGGTCGCGCATCGTAAACTGCCCCCCCCCCCCGGGTCCCCGGAGAAAAATTTGGTCAGAAAGTGGTCCCCGGGCCGACTAATCTACAGTATAACACAGTTGTTTATAATCTATATTGGGGACATTTAATTTCATTTTAATTGTTATTGGTGAAACCTAGTCTTAGCCATATGTTCTCTGGAATTATCTCCCCCAGTTTCCTCCGATCATTTGCCTGATGAAGCGGGACTGTACCCGCGAAACGTGTTGCAAAGTAGAGCTTCTAATAAATGTTATTTTTTTATATAAAAATAATGAATTTTTGTCTGTTTTTCCTTGAGGGAGGTAAGTCCACTACTCCCCCCTTTTAAACAATTTTTAGACGCTTTTATTCTATTTTGGTGCCTCTGTTTCAAACATCTAAACATTGTCTAGTCCTCCCTTGGTGGAGGGGTGTTGTTACCCCCATCTTTCCTGTCTACAGAGAGCGACTTCTTAAACCTGAGTGGGGCCAGGTTATAATTCTCCCCACCTGCAATTACAGTGGTTGCCTGTGTGGTAACCCACATTTGTTAGTATATTTTCATTTACTCCTAAAAACACTTACTGTGAATCCTGACGATACTACACCATATTGGGCTCTCGGTTTCCATTTTTGTCTTACAAAATATACAGTATAGTGCAACTTGAACTTGCTAGCAGATCACAATGAGTAGAAGAATACTTTGACACAAAGAAATTGTAGTGACAGATGCATTTTCTGATCAGTCCTGATTTTATTTCTTTTGAGGAAATACTATTTTCATGTCTCATTCTCAAATATGCTCATTGATTGGGTTCCACTTAATGTTTATATTTTACCATGCATTTCAGATGCTCTGAAATATATTATTGAAACCTGCTTGCCAGTGAACTGTAGCTAGTAGAGACCTGCTCTCTGCTTTACAGTAAAACATGTGTGGGTGAAGCTGAATGCAAAGTTTGGCGACAAAGGTTACAAGCATGGAAATAGTTATTCTGTTTAATGTTTATCAGCACAGTTCATTGCCCACTGTATCTCGTGTCACTTCTGTGTGCAGTTCAAGACTAGGGGAGGAGCTTGAGTAGGCTCCTACGCTGGCACAGCCTGTTGCAGACTTGTAGCTCATAGGAAGTGGAGTTTTCATTGTCTCACCTTTTGAATAGGAAACTGGATAAACAAATGTACAGCTCCCTGTAAGCACAGCTATAAAGACATGATTACATGTACAACTGCAGTAACAATTTACTCTGGACAACATATGTGCTTTAAAAATTTAACCCTTTCCAACTTAAGTTTAGTTGTACTTGGACAATGAATTAAAAAATTAGGCTTGATGTATTTTGTCATGATATGATCTAGCAGTTTGCTCCCAAATCTTCCCCACAGCCTCTTTCCCCATATCAAGTAATGTAATTAAATGTTTCCACCCAGTTTTAGCAGTTACCATGAGATACTCTTCATTTTCCGGGCACAGTAGGACACTGTACCTGGCCATCACTAAGGACTGAGCAAATCTACAGCACACCAAGGTGAAGAGGGCCTCTTTCTCCTCCCTTGTCAGTGGGATGATGCTTTCAAATCCTGCCAGTACATATCCCCCCACCAAGAGAGGATCTTTGCTTTCTATCATCATGTACATTATTGTGATGGCTACTTCAAACACATAGTAACCAGAGCTCATGTCACCAAAATCCAGAATCCCCGACACATGGTATTGTTGCTTCGTGTTTTCATCAGGTCCGTTATTCTTCTGCAATAGTATATTATGGTCATTGAAATCTCCATGATTTATGCCTGTGAGAATTAAAAACAACAACAATAAGTGAGATACTTACTCTTCTTGCTCCTATTAAGGTGAAATGTTATGAATATATATAAATCAAAATGAACTACTATAGAGACTATGCAAACTAGGAACACGCTATCATTATGGGAAAGTGTCAGTGGTGGAACTACAATTCATGGAGCCCCCCAGCAAAACTTTGATGGGGCCTCCCAATGTTCACATCCCTTCCCTTGCTTCCCCTTGGTGCCCTTCCCAGCCTTAGGGCCCATCTCACAAGGGTCATAAAACAAGTGTCGCCGTCATGATCTTCACACCCGTAACAAGTGTAGCCACAGTAACACCTGGTCTGAAGTATAGTCCCCTGTATCGGAGGATACAGCACTGCTCCCCCCTAGTTACAACCATGGAAAGTGCCCTCTGTTTCCAAAATAAAATGAACTACAATCTCTTATCCAGACTAGGAAAACTCTGTGGCAAAGTGATCCTACTGTCCCAGTTGGCATATTTTGCACTCAGGAAAGGGTGCACCATCTTCAGAAACAACAAAGGTTTTGTTTTTTTCACCTATACAGAAAAGATTCCTTGACCCTTATTCAATTCACTTTTTTTCCAGAGTTTACCTCTAGGAGATAATTTTTCATCTTCTCTTTAACCACTTAGGTCTATCTGGACAGATATATCCGTCCAGATAGCCTTCCCCGCTGCAGCTGAGCCGTGTGTGCTCCCGCGCGCTCCTGCCGCCTTCCACACTTCCCATTCATTGATCTATGTCTCCGCAAGAAAAACGGCTTCTGTGAAAAGCCGCGATTTTTCTATGTCTCACGTCATCCCTTCAGTTCCTGTAAGCAAGAGCTCTCGCTTACAGTATGAAAAACCAAATCATGCTTTCAATTTTTTTTACATTAAACAAAATATGGCTGATTAAAACATACGTAAATTCTGATGGTGAATGCACAGGAAAATATGAATATATCGGAAAAAAAACATACAAATATTTCACCTGAACTACTTTATTAATATCCAACAATGTGCAACTATTTTCCAAAACTCTTTTTTTTCCTTTTCTCGTATATTCAGCTATATTAAGGCTGTCACATTCATTTTCTTTTTGAACAATACCAGCTGCTTGGCTAGCCTGCTGATCTTTCTAGTCAGTAGTGTCTAAATCACACACCTGAAATGAGCATCCAGCTAATCTAGTCAGACTGCAGGCATAAACACCTGATCTGCATATGCTTGTTCAGGGTCTATGGCTAAGGGCCCGTTTCCACTATTGCGGTGCGGAATCGCCTGGATTCCACCGCTGACGAAATCGCATGCGGATGCGATTCCGCATGCGTTTTTTGCCGCGAATTCGCATGCGAATTCGCATAGGTGAGGGTATATGCGATTTTAACCATGTCACTGCCTGTGTGAATTTAGGTTCTTATCCGTTAGCCGGGCGCATCCTCTAGGTGGCGACAAAACTCCACCAGAGTTACATCTTTCCCTACCATCCATGTCGGCCTGGAGGGGGAATAGTAATTAGCGCCACCTGCCGGATGCGCCCGGCTAACGGATGAGTACCTGAATTTACATTGGTACCTATGCAAATTCAAATGCGAATTCGCGGCAAAAAACGCATGGGGAAAACGCATGCGATTTCCCTATTAAGTACGATTCGCCGGCATTCCACACGCAGGCGAATTCTGAGGGCTCTGCCGTGCAGAAAAATCCTGCACAGAAAAACGCACAGCAAAACAACAAGTGGAAACAGGCCCATCCACTTGTACTGGCTGTGCGAATCCGCATGCGGACAACGCATGCGGATTCGCGATAGTGGAAACGGGCCCTTAGGCTGCATTTCCACTAGTGTGGTGCGGAATTGCCGGGAAATCACCACAGACGAAATCGCATGCGGGTGCGATTTTGCATGCGTTTTTCCCGCGATTTCGCATGCGATTTCGCATAGGGTAGTAGGTGGGCGATTTTAACCATGTCACTGCCTGTGTAAATTAACATTACCTCCTATGTGAAATCGCATGCGAAATCGCGGGGAAAAACGCATGCCAAAACCGCATGCGATCTCCCTATTAGATACATTGTATGCGATTCACTTAGCTGTGTGCGGGAAGCGAATTCTGACGGCTCTGCCGCACAACGCACAAGTGGAAACAGGCTCATCCACTTGTATTGGCAGTGCGAATCCGCATGCGGACAACGCATGCGGATTCGCTATACTGGAAATGAGCCCTAACAAGCAGAGAATCAGCAGGATAGCCAGGCAATTTTCCTTGTTTAAAAGGAAATAAATTTGTCTGCCTTCTTTGTGAACCTGAACTTTACAGCAGCCACTCTCCGTCTGTGCATTCTCATACACATAATTGCATTATAAAGTGCACTGGAATTGTGAATATGTCCTAAAGACTGTTTATAGGGAATCTGGCGTGAGAAGCATGGTATTGCACCCCCCATTGCCCCTTTACCATAACTTATACCTATAAAGAAGACACACACACCATATATGGAGAAAGGCCGCAGCCGTTTATTGGGGAAACATGAATGACAAACCTTTGCACCATACTTTAGAACTTTAGATTTTTATCGCGATTTTAATGAAAGTGAATAGGAAAGATTTTAAAAACACTAATCAATCGCAAAACGCTCAGAAAAGTTGTTCTAATGTGAATGGGCCCTTAGGCCTTGTTCACAAATTGCATTCCGTTTGTGTGTCCATCCACGTTTGGCTTTTTTGAGGCGATTTTTATTTTCGATTCCCGGCGATTACCTGCGCACTGTTTTTTTTTTTGTGAACCGCTTTTCTAAGCGGTTTTGCCGAGCGATTGTGTTTTTACACTTCCTGATGTCAGTCAGGAAGTGAACTCTCTGGAAAAGAATAAATACAATGGGCTCAATTCACAAAGCGGTGATAACCCATTTAAAGACTTTAGGCGTGATAACCATTTTATCATGCCTAAACTCAGTTTAGGCATGATAAGTTTAGGCATGATAAGTTTAGATAAGTTTAGATCGCGCGCAAAGTCCCGCACGAAAAGCAGCGCCATTAAACTCTATGCAAAGTGCACCAGACTTTGCTAGCGCAAAACTTTTGATCAGCTGTGCACTGCGGTGCTAACCCAGTTGGTGCTTAAACTTATCACACCTAAAAACTTATTACACCTAAACTTATCATGCCTAAACTTATCACACCTAAACTTATCACACCTAAACTTATCATGCCTAAACTGAGTTTAGGCGTGATAAAGGGCTTTTCACTAGCGTGCTAACTGTTAGCACCGCTTTGTGAATCAGGCTCAATGTATTTATTCTTAAAAATGCGAACGCAATTGCTGCACAAAGCAATTTTGTGAGCATTTGTGTTTTTCCTATACCTTCCATTGAGGCAAAAATCCATGCACCGCTTTTCTGAGCGGATCGGAAACAAACTGCTCAGATGTGAATTGTCTCATAGGGTTAGAGACCCATCTGGAAATCCCATTCTGAATGAGATTTCCTTCAGGGCTTCCCCATCGTCATGGCGACGAACGGAGTGACGTCATCAACGTCACAGGGACTCCCGATCCACCCCTCAGCGCTGCCTGGCACTGATTGGCCAGGTTGCACAGGGGTCCCGTGGAGGGGGGGCCCTCTTTCGCGCCGAGTAGCGGCGGATCGGCGGCGAGCGGCGGCGACGATCGAGTTAAACACGCAGCTAGCAAAGTGCTAGCTGCGTGTGTGAAAAAAAATTCAAAATGGCCCAGCAGGGCCTGAGCGGTGACCTCCGGCATCTCTGGACGAGCTCAGCTCATCCAGAACGATAGGGAGGTTAAAAAAATCGAAAAACGCCTCTAGTGTGAACAAGCCCTCAATGGGGTAAGGGGGGCAATCCCATGTGCTGACAGGTTTATTATACCTGTCTTCTTACATATGGTGAGGGCCATATTTATTTCCTTTTAAACAATACTAGCTGCCCGGTCGTCCTGTTGATCTTTTTGGCTGCAGTAGTTTCTGAATCACATGTGCAGCATGATGCTGCAGGAATTCAACGGATATTCATGTAATTACAGCAAGGTTTACACAAGAATGATCCAGATCCCAGGAAAGGAACCTAAAGCTAAGTACCCACATGCAAGATGCATTGGGCAACCAGAGGTGACGAACGATTGTTCCACATACTGTAAATAAAGAACGAACGTTGTAATTCAAGTTGTGTTGAGATATGTTGTATATTCAGCTTGGGGTGCAGTGATATACTGTATTAGAAGCTCCATACTCGCTGCCAGTAGGACATATAATAACTGAATGCCCTGTGAACTGTACACGATACACTACTTACATCTGCGAAAAGATTTTAGATTCTGCTGCACAGAAGTCTCATACTGGCTTATCACTACTTCAATCCTCTCGTGTAAACTGTGTTCTGTTACGGCATATATATATTTTCTGAGCAATGGGGTGTTTGATAAGTTCCAAATATATTCACCACGATCCAAATGCTGTTTATATGGATGTTGGAATTTCTGAAATGAGAACAAAATTATTTTCAGTTTTCTAGCTTAGATGTAGCTTTCCCATTCCTATTTCTCATCCACTTATGTCACTGGGTGCTATCACATGCAGAAGTCAATCTCTGCTTCAACTTTCTAGTGTATCTCAGATTGTACCAAAATGCAGTGGATAGGTGGGGTGGGGGATGCGTTGTCAGGGGCTATTGGGGCCAGCTCCTTATCCTCCCTCTTGTGCAGAGTAAGGCCTCTTTCCCACTAGGACATTGCGTTTTAGGGGACGTTATAGGTCGCATAACGTGCCCCTAACGCAACGCCTGGTGGTGTTGGAGGAGGACGCTACCTAGAGCTGCGTTGTGCAGCCAGGGCCGGCCCTAGACTTTTTGCCGCCTGAGGCAAAATTGGAAAAAATCGCCGCCCCTCCGCCCAGCCGTGGGTGGGGGCGCCTAGCTGGAGGGGTAGCGGGCAGAAAGAGGGTATTGGCCTAGCGATGTGGAGGGGGGTCGGACCCCCCCTCCCTCGCCTGGGTCCCCCGATCTGCGCTGCTCCTCCAGCGTTAAACCAGCGTGTATATCATTAAGAGGCAACGGGCGGGGGAATCATTTACCTCTTCCGCGTTCCATCGTGCGTTCCACTGACGTCACTTCCTGCATGGCCGTCCACATACAATACAGTGGGCGGCGTTGCCGGAAGTGACGTCAGTGGAGCACACGATGGAACGCGGAAGAGGTGAGTGATTCCCCCGCCCGTTGGCTCTTAATGATATGCATGCTGGTTTAACGCTGGAGGAGCAGCGCAGATCGGGGGACCCAGGCGAGGGAGGGGGGGTCCGACCCCCCTCCCCACCGCTAGGCCCAATACCTCCTTTCTGCCAGCTACCCCTCCAGCTCGGCGGGCGGCCCGCAGCATCTAAGGACAGGCGGGTGCCGCCCCCCCATATCTGCCCCCCCTTAACAGTTAATCATTAATTACTGTTAAGAAATCGTCTCCTTAAAAACATTAAATAACTTTTTAATTGATATTAATAACTCTAACGTTCTTGATAGTAGTCTTCATTTAAAGTTATTATTTTTAACTGCATTCATTGCTATTTTTTATTTTCAGATCATTGAAATTTACATATAAACACATTGCAGTATAATACATTTTAGCTATATTTAAAATGTAATGCAGTACGCAGTCCGATCCTGCACAAAGTGTATTATAGTTAGTAAACATTAAGAGTACTGTACTTTAAAGGTACAAATTAGCTAACATTAATATCGTTATGATTTTTTTTTTTAAACTCCAATCCTGCACAGTCACAGTGTATTAATGTTAGTTAACGTTCACAGTACTGAACATTATTTGCACAAAGTTGATAGTGTTAGTTTACGTTTACAGTACTGCACATTACTTGCAAAAAGTTGATAACATTAATAACGTTAATATTGTTTTTTCAAATCCTCGATCTGCAACATCTTTAAAATTTTTGACAGTGTTACATTAAATCCATTCACCGTTTTGCAGTAAAATAACGTCTGCAGTTTGGCTTCTTTAGGGCGCTGTTGATAAATAATGTTACTGTGCACAATAACATCTGCTGTTTGGCATATGAACGGCGCTATTGTTAAAGAGATACTGTAGGGGGGTCGGGGGGAAAATGAGCTGAACTTACCCGGGGCTTCTAACGGTCCCCCGCAGACATCCTGTCTTGGCGCAGCCACTCACCGATGCTCCGGCCCCGCCTCCGGTTTACTTCTGGAATTTCAGACTTTAAAGTCAGAAAACCACTGCGCCTGCACGCCCGTGTCCTTGCTCCCGCTGATGTCACCAGGAGTGTACTGCGCAAACACACACCATACTGGGCCTGCGCTGTGCGCTCTTGATGACATCAGTGGGATCGAGGACACGGCAACGCAGGCGCAGTGGTTTTCAGACTTTAAAGTCTGAAATTCCAGAAGTGAACCGGAGGCGGGGCCGGAGCATCGGTGAGTGGCTGCGCCAACACAGGATGTCTGCGGGGGACCGTTAGAAGCCCCGGGTAAGTTCAACACATTTTCCCCTGACCCCCCTACAGTATCCCTTTAAGTAACGTTACTGTGCGCTGTTCTTTTTTCCCCGTGCGCCATTATGATACAGTACTAACGATAAATAGCGGTAAGCGTATCTTTTTAATGCGGCGCCATTTTTATGCATCGGCGCTGGGCGCCATTATTCTCTGATCCACTGTATCAGGTCTCCTCCTCCTCCTGGTATCTTTGTGATGCATGGAGACGTCCGGAGGCTCCTGATTGCATGTCACATTAACCACTTGAGGACTCAGCCTTTACCCCCCTTAAGGACCAGCGCTGTTTTTTATGATCTGTGCTGGGTGGGCTCTGCAGCCCCCAGCACAGATCAGATTGCATGCAGAGCGATCAGATCACCCCCCTTTTTCCCTCCCTATGGGGATGATGTGCAGGGGGGTCTGACCGCTCCTGCCGGCTGGCATGTTGCAGGGGAAGGGCACCTCAAAGCCCCCCTCCGCGGCGAGATTCCCCCCCCTCCCACTCCTCCCTGTCCCCCCTGGTGATCTGGGCTGCACAGGACGCTATCCGTCCTGTGCAGCCAGTGACAGGATTTCCTCTGTCACATGGCGGCGATCCCCGGGCCGCTGATTGGCCGGGGATCGCCGATCTGCCTTACGGCGCTGCTGTGCAGCAGCGCCGTTCAATGTAAACAAAGGAGACAAACGTCTCCTGCGTTTACATTTAGTCAGCGGCTCGCAGGCTATTCACGGAGACCCGCTCCGTGATCTAACAGGAAACGGCCGCTTGCGCGAGTGGCCTTTCCTGATTAATTAGGGAGGCACCTGGCGACGCAGATGTGCGTCGCTGGTCCTCCAGCTACCACTTTGCCACCGCACGGTATGAGTGTGCGGTCGGCAAGTTGTTAATATGAGTCTCAGGGTGGTGCGTAGAGTGATTCTTGGAAGGAAGAGACCAGATACAACACTCCCTGTGCTTACTTTGCACAAAAGTAGGGGAGGAGGAATGGAACAACTGGCCATTACCGGGGAGAATGGATTGTCCAGCCATGACACCACAATCATTTTGCTGGGGGGCCGGGCCGTTGATTTTATGCCCCTTACTAAATGTATTACATTTAATGTCAAGCAGTCACAATGTTGCTATAGAGCAGCTACAGGCAAATTGCATATTCATCAGAAACACATACTGGACAAGGGATATGTTTCTCCTGAAATGTTTCTCCGGAAAACCTGCCATTTAATGTACATCCTCATGTGCAGCCAGTCTCACCTCCTCCTACACTTGCTAAAATGAAAAAATGATTTCTTAGCATTTCAAAAATATGGTCAGGCAGCAGAGTGCTTCACTTGGTTATCAATCTCAACTTGCTGTGCTGGCATTCCTGCTTTCAGTTAATATTTAACAGGGATTTAGTCTGTACCTCTCGGTGTTTCAAGCCCTACTGCATAGAGCCAGATTAATCCATGCCATGCACTGATGAGGATCAAACAATCCGAGACAGTCTGTATGCATGTTGGATTATTATGGCTCTGTACAAATTAACTGTGAGGATCCGCTTGGCTGCCTGCGCAGGCAGGCAGCCTTTTGACCACTGTTCAGGTCTGCATTCTGCAGGTCTCTGGAAGAGAGACTTTTTGTCAGTATTGCAGCTTGCTGCTGAGGAGTTTGCATACACTCGTTATGCAAATCCCCTACCTGCCTCCTTTGATGACTGGCAGTATAAAGAGCTATGTTTCCCAGAGTCCTTTGCTGGTCATAAGGGTTAGTTCCTGTGAAACACTCCAAGTGTCAGCCTTGCTCTTTGTTTGAAGATTAGCTTAGAGTTATTCCTGGAACTGCACTGCACAGTTTCCCTAGTGCAGTAGGATTGCATATCTGTTTTGTTTGTCTGTTGCGATTGTCCTGTCCCAGCGGTGGTCGACAGGAAATCGTTCTGTGTGTCTGGGTGCTAACTGGAACAGCGGTTGTTACTGGTAGCCCCTTCTGATCTGTCCTGCCTGGATCGCACTAGCCTTGCGCTAGTGCTGTGGATCCTATCTCTTACTTATTCCTGTTTTCGTGTATCTGTCTTGTCTGCTACGAACGCTTGCTGGAGGCTCGGTGAGGTAACCGTTTAGCAAGCGCTCGCGTCCTCTGTTTCATGTTTGTCTGTCGGTGGTTAGTTAGGCATGCTTGTCTCTGTTGTGCTTATCATGCGGGGACCGCGCATAAATGCGTGCACTGTTGCGAATGAGTGCGGTGTTCGCGTTTAGCTAGCGTTTGTTATTTTCCTTATCTTCTCATTGTATGATTTGCTGTGCCTTTGCTACTCTCGTGCTCTGCCTTGCTGTAGCCTTGTGTCACCTTGGGCAATCGCATCTCTCGCGATTGCGTTCCTACTTCATATCTGCTGTTGTGTATGCACCATCGCGGGTGGGCGACTAGTTTGGTGCACACACATCCAATCTGTCCCTGTGCTCATTCTCTTTCGCAATCGCTTCTCTTGCGATTGCGTTCTCACTTGGTTTCCTTTGTTGTGTGTCCGCCGTCGCAGGGTGGCGGCTAGATTGGTGGACATACATACATTCCTCATCTGTGCTTATTCGGTCTTGTGTCGCTGTTAGCAATCGCCATCTCTGGCGATTGCCTTCTCACTTTGTCTTCATGGTTGTGTGTTCATCGTCGCAGGGTGGCGACTAGTTTGGTGGACACACATACCCTCTGTCGCTTTGATCTCTCTCTTTCAGGGCTATCTTGCCCTGCGTTTCTTCCCTTCGTACAATTCCTGTCTGGCATCTGTGGCAGGGCAGAGGAGCTGTTCCTCTGCACTCCACAGCTCCACCTGTCGACAGGAATTTCCCTCTACAGGTGCATTGCACCTTTTGCTGGGTTCCCTCAAATTACACGCTTGTGGAGGATTTCCACAGTGTCAGCGCACGTCTTGTGCGCTGATCATGGAGAGAATTCCACAATCGTTACATTAACAAGCTGACACATCATTGCATTCCAGGGGTTCTGGAGATGTGTTTAGCTTCTAAGGGTACAATGGTTAATTTGCATATATTAAGCAGTGATGCTCTGGGAGACATCTCAAGCTCACTCCAACCTGAATTATCGCAAATTCTTTCTGTTTTAAGAAAGCAAACTTTTGTTTTTCTTAACATCTTAGTAAGGGGGCTTTTAGGACCATTGTAGTCCCTTACACACTCCAATGAGTTCTGGGTCACCATGAGCTTGCTGGTTAGTCTGTACCTCTCGGTGTTACAAGCCCTACTGCACAGAGCCAAATTAATCCATGCCATGCACTGATGAGGATCAATCCGAAACAGTCTGTATGCATGTTGGATTATTATGGCTGTGTACAAATTAACAAGCTGACACATCATTGCATTCCAGAGGTTCTGGAGGTGTGTTTAGCTTCTAAGGGTACAATGGTTAATTTGCATATATTCAGCAGTGATGCTCTGGGAGACATCTCAAGCTCACTCCAACCTGAATTATCGCAAATTCTTTCTGTTTTAAGAAAGCAAACTTTTGTTGTTCCCCTTTATAATAAAAGGGCCAAAAAATATAGACGTCCTTTTAATGGGTGATCCACCACACCCAATTCCAATACTTGTTTCTTATAGAACCATAGTATACTATAGTTTCTTATAGGACCATAGAAGAAGATGCTAGTGCACAGTCTTGCAGTATAAAGCTTAATATAAATGTTATTGGCACAAATACAAAAATTCAAAAAATGAGCACATTTCATAAAAACTTTTCATCCGTAAGAACAATCTCCATGAGTCATAGAAAAAAGCAATAATGAGACTGGTATATGATATGGCTTGACGTGGTAAGCAATTAATTCAGACAACGACACATATTCATTTCGGGCTTATTGTTTGTCCTTCATCACGCCGGAGTATACAAAAATAATTCTATAGGGCCCAGTCAGCTAGAGAACCAATAAACAGAAGGAAATGGCATCTGAACCAACCAGATGCTAACACATTATCCCATACCTCCCAACATTTCAATGTCCCAAAACGGGACAATTAGGCCACACCCCTGGCCACACCCCCAACCCCCTAGCCACGCCCACCCCAGAAAAAAAGTAGTTTTTTTTATAATCTTGTTTAATTACCCCCAAATGGGAGGCGCTGGGAGGGTGACGGTGGGGAGGAGGAGGGTGAGGGTGGCCGTGGGTGGGCAGGCAGAGAGAGGGGGGAAAAAAGCCGACCGAGGCACCAGCCCGCACGGTATGCGGCATGGATGGCCGCCGCCGCCGCCATCATTAACCTTCTCCCTCCTCCTAATATGTCCCCCAGTGTCCCCTTCCCCCCGCACAGTAAAATGGGCAGCTGAGCGGCCTGTAACTCTTACCATTACCGTACCGGGATCCCATCTGGTCTTCTCGCTTCCTGTGACGTCACAGGAAGCAGGAAGCGAGAAGACCAGATGGGATCCCGGTTCGGCAGTGCTAAGAGTTACAGGCTGCTCCGCTGCCCATTTTACTGTGCGGGGGGAAGGGGACACTGGGGGATATATTAGGAGGAGGGAGAAGGTTAATGATGGCGGCGGCGGCGGCCATCCATGCCGCATACTGGGCGGGCTGGTGCCTCGATCGCATTTTTTCCTCCTCACTCCCCAGCAGCCGGGACCAAGGGGGGGGGGGGGGCAGCGCGGGACAGCGGGACAGCCCCCCAAAATCGGGACCGTCCCGCCGAAAACGGGACAGTTGGGGGCCCTGATTATCCCCATGGCAGGCAGCAGAAATCAGCCATGTGGCTATGAAGGGAGTGTCTCCCAACAGCTTCAGCAGCACGGCTTTATGATCTGTAGTGCGCTATATGCACACCTTACATAGCAGTGCGCGCTGCCATGTAAGGAGTGTGGCTTCCTTAGTTATGCGCATTGTAATGCACAGGGGTGCAGCTAGGGTTTTGGTGGCCTCAAGCAACCTATAACTGGAGGTCCCCTCCCCCCAACCCCTTCCATGAATGGAGTATTGCAAAAATGGGTAGGGCACAGGGGCGGCGCCAGGGGGGTGCAAGGGGGTGCTCGAGCACCCCCTAGAATTGTCCAAGCACCCCCTGGAGTGAACTGACTTCAGGCGTCTAAAAGACGCCAAGTCAGTTCACACAGCGGCAGCACGGAGCAGCAGGCAGGGCTACGGTAAGATGGCCGCCCGGAGCCCTGTTCTGCAGACTTCGAGTCTGCAGTGCATGGCTTCGGGCGGCCATTTTCCCGTAGCCCTGCTCTCTGCATGCAGGCAGGAAGTCTCGTCGTGACGTCGGGAAGGAAGAGGATCGTGGGCGCGCGGGCGCTGCGCGCCACAATGAGGTCGGGACTCGGGACAGGAGGTCGGGAAAGAAGGTCTTCTGGCTGTAGGTGAGTAAATGAGTTTTTCTTTTCTTTTTCAGGTGATGCTGATTGTGCATATTGGGGTCATATCTGCTACGGATTGTGCATATTGGGGTCATATCTGCTACGGATTGTGCATATTGGGGTCATATCTGCTACGGATTGTGCATATTGGGGTCATATCTGCTACGGATTGTGCATATTGGGGTCATATCTGCTACCGATTGTGCATATTGGGGTCATTTCTGCTACCGATTGTGCATATTGGGGTCATTTCTGCTACAGATTGTGCATATTGGGGTCATTTCTGCTACCGATTGTGCATATTGGGGTCATTTCTGCTACCGATTGTGCATATTGGGACCATATCTGATAACGATTGTGCATATTGGGACCATATCTGCCACCGATTGTGCATATTGGGACCATATCTGCCACCGATTGTGCATATTGGGAACATATCTGCCACCGATTGTGCATATTGGGACCATATCTGCCACCGATTGTGCATATTGGGACCATATCTGCTACCGATTGTGCATATTGGGACCATATCTGCTACCGATTGTGCATATTGGGGCCATATCTGCTACCGATTGTGCATATTGGGGCCATATCTGCTACCGATTGTGCATATTGGGGCCATATCTGCTACCGATTGTGCATATTGGGGCCATATCTGCTACCGATTGTGCATATTGGGGTCATATCTACTACCGATTGTGCATATTGGGGTCATATCTGCTACCGATTGTGCATATTGGAGCCATATCTGATAACGATTGTGCATATTGGGGTCATTGGACGTGTTTTTTGTTAAAATCTGCTCACATTACGTGTATTTTCTTGAGAAAACCTGCACAATTATGTGAATTTTCTGGGAAAAGGGTCACCAAAACTTGGGCCCTCTGTCTTTGCGTTGCACTTTTAAAGGGAACCCGAGGTGAGAATAATATTGAGGCTGCCATATTTATCTCCCTTTAAGCAATACCAGTTGCCTGGCTGCCGTGCTGGTCCTCTGCCTCTTATTCTTTCAACCATAGACCCTGAACAAGCATGCAGCAGGTCAGGGGTTTCTGACAATATTGTCAGAACTGACAAGATTAGCTGCATGGCTTGTTTCTGGTGTAATTCACTTCACTACTACAGCCAAATAGATCAGCAGGGCTGCCAGGCAACTAGTATTGTTTAAAAGGAAATAAATATGGCAGCCACCATATTACTTTCACCCTGGGTTCACTTTAAATTACAGTTAGCCCCGCCCTCATCCGGTCATGACCACGCCCATTTTTTCGCCGCGCCGCAGGTTGTAGCCACACCCATTTCTTGCCGCGGCGCGCTTTGCGTGCCGCAGGTCGTCAGCTCCCCCGGAAATTGGTCCAGCACCTGCATAGCACCCCCTAAAAAAATTTCCTGGAGCCGCCACTGGTAGGGCACCACCACCAACTAAAGCCATAGCGAAAAATGGGCGTGGTCAAGACATGATGTGGGTGGGGCCAAATATTAGCAAAATACAGGTAGTCCTTGATTAATATATGAGATAGAGTAGAGGTGGTGCCCTCAGTGTTGGTAGCGAGCTATAGGTGCTGCAGTATAGGTAGCCAGGTACAGGTAGTGCCCTCAGTAATAGGTAGCAAGCTATAGGTGCTGCAGTCAGAGCCGGGACAAGGTCCTCCAGCACCCAAGGCTGAGACACCAAAGTGCGCCCCTCCATCCCTTCACCCCAGCCGTCACACACTGATTGCTATTAGACTAAGAGGCACCCTAGGGCCCCCAACACCTTAATCTCTAGTTGTCTGGCTTGTAGTCACTTCCATGTATCTCCTTTTCTTATTTCTTTCTGCTTCAAATACAATTAGGAATGACAGCTGAATGAATTGTGCGCCCCCTCCTACACTGCGCCCTGAGGCTGGAGCCTCTCCAGCCTATGCCTCGGCCCGGCCCTGGCTGCAGTATAGGTAGCCAGGTACAGGTGGTGCCCTCAGTAATAGGTAGCATGCTCTAGGTGCTGCAGTATAGGTAGCCAGGTACAGATGGTGCCCTCAGTAATAGGTAGTAAGCTATAGGTACTGCAGTATAGATAGCCAGGTTCATGTGGTTCATTACTAATGCGCGAAGCAATGAGCTTAAAGGGAACCAGAGGCCCCAGAAAAATGATTTTATACATACCTGGGGCTTCCTCCAGTCCCATATGCACGGATCGCTCCCATGCCGCCGTCCTCCGCGTCCTGTATCCGGTGGTACCGGGTCCCGTAGTTTCGGCCAGTCGGCGGTAGCACGCGGCCAATTGTCCGCATCACAGGGGCTCCCGGCATACCCTTACGCGTGCAGCTGCATACTGCGCAGCCGCACGTGTAAGGGTATGGAGGGAGCCCCTGCTCATGCGGACATTTGGCCGCGTCCACCGGAAGTGACGGGACCCGGTACCAGCGGATCCAGGAAGCGGAGGATGGCGGCGTGGGAGCGATGCAGGCTTATGGGGCCGCAAGAAGCCCCAGGTATGTATAAAATGTTTTTTCTTTTTACAAGTCAGGCGTCTCTGGTTCCCTTTAACATTAACTGTGGATGGCCCTGCTTCTGTGAAGTATCGCTACCACAATACTTCACTCGCGGCCGCTACTGATAGCATATAATTCCAAAGGGTTCACATACTTTTTATTGCTTCTGTATCTAAAGAGTCCATGTTGCCCATTGCTGAGCCACCTTCATCTATAGTAGCAACATTAGACTGTGACTACAGTAGAGGGACAGTCAATGACATGACTATACACTCCATAGAGAACTGCAGAAGATGGCAACGCTATATTAATGGTCTTACGCCTTAGGCAACACAAACAGGTCTTCTCTGATACAGCAAATGCCCTTTTAGCAACACATTGAAGAACAATACAAGATGAAAGTGAACCGTGTTTATCATGACAAAATAATAAACATACCTTAGTTATTTTTTCATCAACAATGGCTGCCATTCTGCCAATATCAAATAATATTTCCGGAGTTGCAGAAATGTTAGCCGCTGGTGTTCCAGGAAGGTAGGTTAGAAGTCTCACCATATGATTGTGTACTTTGTCCCCGTAGTCTAAATGGGAGAAATATTATTTTAAGATAATGGATTCAGACTTAGTTGTTGATTCACAAAGCTTTTCTCTTAAAATATCTCACCTTACATATTTTTCTTGCATAGCAAATGGCAAAACTAGTGTTTGGCATTTATTCAGTAACCTTACCTATAGCTTCTAGGGACATGATACGACCAGTTTTTGTGAATATGGGATTAGGTGTAGGCAGTCCCTTTTCATGTAAGAACTTCATAACATGTGTTTGAACTTCAATAAGTTCTGTTTGTTTACTGCTTTCAGCATTCATTATCTTCAAGACATACTCATTTCCAGAGGAAGTCCCATTGCTCTGAGTCTGTACATAGAAATTCTGGTCATCATAACTTGGTAAAGACGTCACTGTCGATACTTGCAGGCCAAAAACATTCTCCACCAAAGTGATGACTTGAGCATTTTTGAGAAGTGGTCTGGTAGCAATAAACGTTCTTTCATCTTCAATTTCAGAAGTCATCTTCCGGCTTACAGAAGAAACTAATTTTTTTAAGACATCAAAAATGTAAATTATGGAGAGCAGTTAAATTTCTACATACTTCAAAACAATTGTGAAACCAATTGTATATATGAAAACAATGGTATTTTTCTTTTTTGCATTTTTATTGCGCAATTTTTTCCCAACTAGGCATTCACTGCCTCAAGTTTTGGGCGCACGTTAGGTTGAACTCTGCAAAGGTGGCTGCCCAGGACTGAGTGCATTATTCCCCTCCCTACCTCACCCACTACACGTCATCCCGTCTCCACCCTCCCTCCATAGCAACAGAAGGTGTTGCTTGGCTGCAGCTGAAGGACACATCTGTATGTGTTCATGCATGAAACTGGGGGAAACAGTTATTGAAAGTGTGTATGTAGCCTCAGAATTGTTTAGAATTATCTACAGTACCTATCTATCTATCTATCTATCTATCTATCTATCTATCT
The DNA here is from genome assembly GCF_040937935.1 of Hyperolius riggenbachi. Lineage (NCBI taxonomy): Eukaryota > Metazoa > Chordata > Amphibia > Anura > Hyperoliidae > Hyperolius > Hyperolius riggenbachi. The sequence goes on along the minus strand of NC_090648.1, from coordinate 209,990,046 downwards.
ATCTATCTATCTATCTATCTATCTAGCTATCTAGCTATCTATATATGTTATGTAAGTTCAAGCTCAACTCAAAGCACAATACCCAGAAACACAGAGGGTGGCACAATGGCATAGCCAATAGCCCTCTTCAGGGCCGGCCTTAGGTTTCACAGCACCCTGAGCGTAATCAGATATTGGCGCCCCCTCCCTCCCCATTCATCCTCTTCACGTGCATATAATAGGCAGATCCCCCCCTTAGTGTATATAGGCTACTTGTCTTGCATATGTAGGCAGATCCCCTTTAATGTATATATAGGCAGATCCCCCCTTAGTGTATATAGGCTTAGGCTACTAGTCTTGCAGTTGCAGATCCCCTTTTAGTGTATTTAGGCAGCCAATCCCCCCCCCCCCCTCCCCTCTTAGTGTATCTAGCATAGGCATATTCTCCCTTTCGCGTAGGGAGGTTGGGGATGGGGAACCTTACTTTTTTGCTGGTCTTCTATTCTTACTGTCTGCAGAGCAGTGCCAGTGTAGCTGCTGGAATTCTGGGAGCAGGAGAGAAGGACTTGTCGTCACTCAGGACACTGTCACAGGGCTAGTGGCACATGTACTGCGTGCTTCCCTGCAGCAGCCTGAGCCTCAGGGCGCCTCCGCCCATGCTGATTCCTGACATATCGCGGGGCCTGGCAGAGTCTCGCACTCCAAGAGGCAGCCAGAGGCATATCTGGGTAATACGGCGCCTATGGCAAACACTGAAATTTCTCCGCCCCCCCCCCCCCCCCCAACACATCACAGTCACATGCCATCAGATAATTCATCTAGTAATCCTATGCCATCAGATAATTCATCAAGCAGTCTCATGCCATCAGAAAATTCATCAAGCAGTCTCCTGTTATCAGATAACTCGTCAAGCAGTCTCATGCCATCAGATAATTCATCAAGTAATCACATGCCATAAGATAATTCATCAAGTAATCACATGCCATCAGATAATTCATCAAGTAATCACATGCCATCAGATAATTCATCAAGTAATCACATGCCATCAGATAATCCATCAAGTAGTCACATGCTGCCCAATAAAAATAAAGTTGCAACAGTCAACCAGATAAAATAATTACGGTAAGTAGCCAGGTACCTCACAATAAAAACATTACATAGACAGATGCCTCAAGATAAAACAATTTAGTAGCCAAGTCCACCCTGGATACATAAATTAAACAGCCATGTTCACAAAATAAAAGCATTAGATAGCTATGTGCCCATACATATCAGTAGGTAGAAAAATGTGCCCCTAGATGTTAGGTAGCCATAGCGGACCCCCAATTGCTGGCTGGGTGCAGGGTATTTGCTGGGTGCTGGTTAGGGCAGTGTGCAGGCTGGTGGCTGGGTGCAGGTTAGGGCGGTGTGCAGGATGGGTGCAGGGGCAGGATGCTGGTTAGGGCAGTGTGCAGGCTGGTGGCTGGGTGCAGGGTGGGCAGTTGTGGCTGAGGCAGTTTGGGCAGTTGTGGCTGGGTAGGCAGTTTGGGTGGGTAGTTGTGGCTGGGTGGGCAGTTGTTGTGGCTGGGTGGGCAGTTGTGGCTGGGTGGGCAGTTTGGGTGAGTAGTTGTGGCTGGGTGGGCAGTTGTGGCTGGGTGGGCAGTTTGGGTGAGTAGTTGTGGCTGGGTGGGTAGTTGTGGCTTGGTGGGCTGTTTGGGTGGGCAGTTGTGGCTGGGTGGGCAGTTGTGGCTGGGTGGGCAGTTTGGGTGAGTAGTTGTGGCTGGGTGGGCAGTTGTGGCTTGGTGGGCTGTTTGGGTGGGTAGTTGTGGCTGGGTGGGCAGTTGTGGCTGGGTGGGCAGTTGTGGCGAGTAGTTGTGGCTGGGTGGGCAGTTTGGGTGAGTAGTTGTGGCTGGGTGGGCAGTTGTGGCTTGGTGGGCTGTTTGGGTGGGCAGTTGTGGCTGGGTGGGCAGTTGTGGCTTGATGGGCTGGTTTGGGTGGGTAGTTGTGGCTGGGTGGGTAGTTGTGGCTGGGTGGGCAGTTGTGGCTGGGTGGGCAGTTGTGGCTGGGGCAAGTCACAGACCTCAGATCTCACGGCGACCGGTCCCCGCAGCCTGTCCCCGACAGACCTGTCTGGCAGTCCAGACCTCAGATGCGGCGACAGCAGAGTGGCTGGCCGTGCACGCTACCCGCGCTCAATGTATTCCAAATGTGGAAGTGACGTCAGCGGTCAATGACGTCACTTCCGCATTTGGAATACCTTCAGTGTGGATAGCCTGCGCAGCCAGCCACTCTGCTGTCGCCGCGATCTGAGGTCTGTCGGGGACAGGCGGCGGGTGCAGAGGCGGCAACGGGAGGGGAGGCTCAGTGGCAAAGGTGCAGCTGAAACGCCAGCAGTTTGCTGTTCTTCGCCCTTAGCGGCACCAGGGGGTGGAGCAAGACGCACAGCAAGACGGACCCATCTGGAGCCCGCAGCAGCCAGATAATGCATGCGGCCAGGCGGCAGGAGCGCCCCCTGGAGGCCGGCGCCCTGAGCGATCGCTCTGGTCGCTCAGGTCAAAGGCCGGCCCTGGCCCTCTTGCAGTGCTGGGGTCAAAGGTTTCAACTCTTTATTCAGCGATCTCCATGGAGTTTATGTATTCTCTGTGGGTTTGTTCTAGACACTTTTATTTCCTCCGACATCCCAATAATATACTGGTAACTTTGGGGAAATTTGTTTCCCCAAAATTGAGCCTTGGGCTATGACTGCGGTGGGGCTTAGACTGTGAGCTCCTCAGAGAGACAGTTAGTGAGTTAGTGACATGAGTATATACTATGCAAAGGCACTGTGGAAGATGTCAGCACTATATAAATACACTACAATAATAATAATAATAATAAAAGCCATTATTGGCAACTTTGTGTCCTCACCTTTCTCTCCTCTACAGTTTAGCAACATGGTATTGACAAAGCTACTCCCTTCAGCTTATTGACTGAATGGTGTAGGTAAAAATCTATCTTTTGGGCTAATATTGCTCTCCCTTCATACAGAAATGGAAAAATAGCTGCTTAAAGTGAATCTGAAGTCAGAGGTATGGGGAAGCTGCCATATTTATTTACTTTAAAGCCTCATCTACACGCGTAGATGAGGCTGCGATCCGGCGGCTCGATTAGCCGCTGGATCGCCTCTTCCATGTCCCCGCGCGTGCCCGCCGCGTCCCCGCTTGCCGCGCGTGGGCCGCATTCTATTCCCCGCTCGTCCCTGCTCGTCCCCGCCGGCCCTCGTGGGGAGCGAGCAGGGAATCGGCGGAAGCAAGATCCGTCCTGTCGGATCTTATCAATCGAGTCGCATCAGCGGCTCGATTGATAAGGAACATCGCGGCCGCATCTACGCGTGTAGATGCGGCTTTAAACAGTAACACTTGCCTGGCAGTCCTGCAGATCAGTCCAGCATTAGTGTCTGAATCACACACCCGAAACAAGCATGCAGCTAATCTTTTCAGTAACATCTAATCTGCATGCTTGCTCAGGGTCTATGGCTAAAGGTATTGGATCAGCAGGACAACCAGGCAACTGTTAATGTTTAAAATGAATTAAAAATATGTCAGCCTCCATATACCTCTCACTTCAGGTTCCCTTTAAGAAGGGTAGCAGTTACTTCCATTCAGTAGATTGTGAATGCCTGTTTTTCATTCCGAGAACTTGAATACAAGAAGCCTGAGCCGTGTACAGTATTCAAAGTGCTTACATAACAAAAGTATTGCCAAAGTGAACTCCATAATCCTTTATTTGTATGCTCATTTCTCACAAAGGATCCTGCAGTTATGTTATTCCCTGTGTTATTGTACCAGTTATCATATTTCACAAGTGATCCTTCTAGGCATTGCATATTTCTACGTGTCCTGCCTTAATATGCAGATCCTTAAAATAGCATCTGGTTTCCGTTAGCTGTAGATTGCAGCAGCTGTGCATCCTCCCCTTGTAACCCATTCCTGAACACAGGAACGCTTCTTTGTGCAGTATAGCATTTGAAAACATATGCCTTCACCTTCTAGTCTCTAAGTATGTCCTGATTCAGACAAGTTTCATGGATGCGACAGCCTGTTACCACACTTTATATTTACATTTAAGTAAAAAAAATGTAATGTTGTTCACTGCTTTTCTGCAGAAGGAAATGCTACAATAAAAAATATTGTAAATAATGCAAAGCACAGGGTTTAGAGCTCATGGTTCCAACTTTGATATGAATCTATCATGAATGTACTTTGTTTCAATCTATATACTGTAATAAATATTATTGTATGATATGCAGGGCCGGATTTACCATAAGGCACTGTAGGCTTGTGTCTACAGGCGTCTGATGATGGAATGGCGGCTCACTCCCCGCTCTGAGCGCCTCCTTCCCCCCCTTCACTATGCAGAGTCCTGAGCAGTACATAAATGAGAGGTTACTCACCCAGGTCTCGACATTCCACTAGGAGTTACCACTAGCTACTTAATACTGAGGATACCTGTGGCTACCTAATGCTAGGGGACACCTGTAGCTACCTAAGATGGGTAAAGGAGAAATGAAAGCTAGGCCAGTCAGCACACTTGTGGTGCAGTTGGGGGTGGGGGGTAGGGGGGTTTTAGGTTCATGGAGGGAAACGTCTAGAGTGCTAGGACATCAGTGCCTATAGGCTCCTGTGATGTAAATCCAGGCCTGATGATATGACAAATTGAAATATTTTGCTTGCTGTAAAGGTGCCCACTGCCCATACATTGGTGGATAGCTGGTAGATCAGGTAGACAATAGAGATCATCCAGATATCAAATGTTTCTCCTTTCAGTACTCAATCTGAACAATGTTGGGCCTTCATGCTCTGAAACCAAAAATCGATTCTGTGTGGATCAAAATTATGTGAACATTAACCGATTCCTTTGTGATCAACCAATGTTTTCCATCCTGCTTGATTGAGTAAATTTGTTGATTTAGGCAGATATTCATCAATTTTCATCGATCCAGCAGGTTGGAACCCAACTGATTCTCAGCCGATCAGATAAAAGTATTGAATTGAATGGTCAATCAAACAGGAAAATCATGTAAAGTATGGGCACCTTAAAGAGAAACCGTAGCCAAGAATTGAACCTCATCCCAATCAGTAGCTGATACCCCCTTTCCCATGAGAAATCTTTTCCTTTTCACAAACAGATCATCAGAGGGCTCTGTATGGCTGATATTGTGGTGAAATCCCTCCCACAGTGTGATGTCAGGGCCATGGTTCTGTGGTTCTGACATCACACTGTGGGAGCCTTGTTGCATTGTAGTAAATAACAGCTGTTTACAGCTGTTTCCAACTGCCAAAAAAGCAAGCAGCATCTCCTTCCACTGACATCATCTGCCAGCTGTAAAAATGTCACCATATGATAAATGTCAGAATGTAAATCAGGGAGAGGAAAGATTTTACAATGGGCAAACACTGACTAAATCATTTATACATAATTTTTGTAAAAATGAAGAACTTTTTGTAATTACATTTTTACACTGCAGTTCCTCTTTAAGACTTGAGGTAGATTCCATAAATTACTGAAAAAAAGATTTATCCTTGTTTACATTCTTTACACTGCTTTCTTATTCTTAAATAGTTTATGTTCCCTGCTTCTTATAGTTCATGAGCAGCTGGAAAGTAACAGGCAGAGCCTCCATGGACTTTGCCTAGAGTGTCAGCATTCTGTCTGTCTATATCCTGGGTTATCACCATCAGTGCTGCTCATCCAGATTCCGGATATCCGGGTAACCCGGATATCCGACCATTTTTCAGCTATCCGATTCGGATTCAGATACCGGATTTCTGTAGAAATCCGGATAGCTATCTGCTTATAGTTGGCTGGCAATGCGGATATCCGCGGATATCCGCGGATATCCACAGAAATCCAACTATTGAGTTACTGTATGACGTCTAGGACATCATTGAGCCAATCAGAGAGCTCCCAGCAGAAGCCCTAGCAACCAATCAGAGAGGGGAACCCTGGCCAGCCCCACCTGACCTCATTGAGCCAATCAGAGGGCTCACAGCCTAAGCCCTGGCACCCAATCACAGAAAGGAACACTGGCCAGCCCCCCTGTATAATAAGGAGGGCTGCCATGATGAGAAATATCGTCCTTGCTTGTGAATGCTTACTGAGAGACATGCTCCAGTGCTGCTGGCCTAGCAAGTGCTGTACACAGTGATAAACCTAAAGTTGTTCAGTGATTAACCCCTTCACTATCACTACACTATTGTTACATTGTTAATTAGACTAGCTAGCTTGATTTCATTCAGTGAGTGACAGTCAGAGTGTGTGCTCCAGTGCTGCTGGCCTAGCAAGTGCTGTATACAGTGTTAAACCTAAAGCTGTTCAGTGATTAACCCCTTCACTATCACTACACTATTGTTGTATTGTTAATTAGATTGATTTTATTGTGTGACAGTCAGAGTGTCACATGCAGCTGACACATAGCTGCAGCTGCTATGTGTCTGTGTGTGTGCTGTGCACAGACCAGGCCAGCTGCTGCCTGCTGGCCAGCTATTAGCCTTAGCTAGCTACAGTATAGGTTAGGGATTAGGGAATAGGCACTTGGCACGTGTAACGTGGCACTTTGCATGTGGCACTTTGCACTTTGCACATGGCACTTTGCACGTGGCAGGTGGCACATGTCACGTGGCACGTGCAAAGTGCCATGCGCAAAGTGCCACATGCAAAGTGCAAAGTGCAAAGTGCCATGTGCAAAGTGCAAAGTTCCACGTGCAAAGTGCAAAGTTCCACGTGCAAAGTGTAAAGTGCCACGTGCAAAGTGCCACGTGCCATGTGCAAAGTGCCACGTGCCAAGTGCCACGTGCAAAGTGCCATGTGCCACTGCCAAGTGCCACGTCCGGCATGCTCCTGGCAGAAGTTACCCCTGCTGCTGCTGCATTGCCCTGCTCCTGCAGCTGTTGCTGCTCCCACCGCCAGGGTGCCACAGGCCACTGCTGCTGTGCTGATACCACCTATATTTAACCCAAAACACAATTGCTGCGTAAATTTTTGGAGGTGTCTTGGCTGAAAACTGCCATGTCCCAGTTGTGCGGTTGGACTTGGGACACAATGTGGCTGCATGACCGCTGTCTGGAACCTAGTCCTGATGGTACTTTACACCCAATTTTTTTTTTTTGGGGGGGGGGGTGGATTTTAAGTCCCCACATCATCAATTAGTGTTTCCCTTTAAAAACTAATGATGCTACATGCCTCATTTACCTTAAAAAAAGGTTTTTAAAGCAATTTAAAGGCCACTTCTGTTTTTTCTATCCAAATATCCGAATTTGCCCGGATACCCCCTATACTAAGGTCGGATATCCGATTCAGATTCGGATCAGAAAATGTTGAACTCGGATATCCGACCCGGATCGGATATCTGGGTATCTGGATCCGGATCCAATCCGGATTTTGAAAAGGGGTATCCGAGCAGTACTGATCACCATGTTGTATGCTTACCCCAGGGGGTACTTGTGATGCATCCAAGGGGTACTTAGGCTTGATATAGTTAATTCAATATGACAAATTTAGAGTTTTAGAATATGATAAATAAAAGAAATCCTGTATAAGCAACAACTCCAAATTACAATTTTAACTATTTACTGTAAATGCCATAGTAAACTCTTGGAAATTGTTTAGAAACAAACAATTACCATGTACAGTAAAACCCCCGTTATCCAGAACTCAGTTGACCAAAATTCTCAAGAAACCAGAAAAAAATCCTGGCCTTGCAGGATGCATCAATGTACGTTTACACTTCTTTATACAGTAATAAACCTCTGTTAGATTAAGTTAAATCTGTCCATTGTCCTAATTTGATTTTAATTACTGTATTTCAACATTAATACAGAGTTAATGGTAAGTATACAGTGTGGGGTATAGCCAATCCCTGTTGGTGTCAGATAATAGGGGGAAGATTACTGTACTACTACTAAATATATCTGTAAAGGGGTACTTGAGATAATCTTACCATAAAAGGGGGTACTTGGTGAGCACAGGCTTTCAAAAGGGGAAACATACCAATAAAATGTTGAGAAACACTGGTCTTTATCAACCACGTTGTAACCTAAGCACAAATTCTTGTTATTGAAAGCGTCCAATAAAAGTTCAGTACAAGTTATCAAACGATCAATAGCTATGAAAAACATATACTTATACATACATTTGCTAATGATAAGAAATACCCTACCTAAACTCTTTAGGCTCCCAGGCTTGCTCTCAGTCGATGCGTGGATCTGTATCGCAGAGTGCTATGAGAGCAGCCTACTGACAGGCTGCAGTGTTGCTGGAACTGGATGTGGGAGGCCCAAATTGGGCCTTATGTGTGTCCAATAAGAAAGTGCATCCTCGTAGCCAGAGAAAGTTCCATACGGAGCAGCTGCAGATCTCAAAACAATAAAGCTGAACTTTGCTCAAACGTGCTAAACGCACCAGCTTTTTCTGCCTTGTACATTTCCTATGACCCGCTGTGACTGTTAAATATTCACCCATTCTGCACATTCCTTTTAGATAAGCCAAAGCTGTTAGATGATCTTAGAATAAAATTGTAAATATGGATTGAATTGCTTTAAAGAGGAACTGTCGCGAAAATCTTAAAATTTAAAACACATACAAATAAGAAGATCATTTCTTCCAGAGTAAAATGAGCCATACATTACTTTTCTCCTATGTTGTTGTCACTTACAGTAGGTATTAGAAATATGACATTACCGACAGGTTTTGGGTTAGTCCATCTCTTCATGGGGGATTCTCAGCATGGCCTTTATTCTTTATAAAGACATTCTATAAGGAACCTGCCTTTGTCTGCTGGTAATTTCCGCCGAGACCCGGGCGGAATCCACTGCTTCCGGGTCTCGGCGCTTGTTCCCAGCTGATGACGCTGTCACTAGTGTACAGGCCACACATTCTGATAGGCGGAGGGTGCATTCCCAGTACGCCCTCCGAAAAAGGTAAACAATAGTCAGCTGACTCCAGTCAGCTGACAGAGCTGACACCAAGGTAGGGCCTTGCTGTGTGATTGGATGTGCAGTGTGTGGCTGGCCACTGATTGGACGAAGAGTTGTATTTACACCTGCAGAGTGCTCCCAGTCATCGCCTGTGATAAGCATAGCTTTGGCTAGTTGCTGGGTGCGCACTCACTTGTAACGCTTGCTCGATATTGACCTTGGCTTGTATTTGACTATCCCTGTCTGTTGTGATTAGAGATGGCCCGAACGGTTCCTGGCGAACTTCCGGGGTTTGCGATCGCGGAGAACCGCAAACTTTACCAGAAATTCGATTTGCCCCCATAGTGCACCATTAGGGTCAACTTTGACCCTCTACATCACAGTCAGCAGGCACATTGTAGCCAATTAGGCTACACTCCCTCCTGGGGCCACTCCCCCCCTTATAAAAGGCAGGCAGTGCTGGCCATTTTAGTCACTCGTGTGCCTGCAGTAATTAGAGAAGGGACAGCTGCTGCAGACTCTCACATAGAGAAACATTAGTTAGGCTCTTGTAGGCTTCTTAGCTTGCTCCTTGCTGATTCTTATTGCTAAAATAGCCCCCACAACATCTCTTTTGAGAGTTAATCTTGTTCTTGTGATCTATTTTTGTGTGTGTGTGTGTGTGTGTGTGTCCCACTGACACTTGTGTTGCATAGACTGCCTTGATAATTCATACTGTGTGTGCCACTACCAGGCCCAGCACATTCAGTGACTACCTGTGTGTGTGACAGGTGCACATTGTTGTTCACAGTGCACCCACCTACCTACATGAGTTGAGCGCATGCAGTGTCACTGTGCCTGTCCGCTACCTGTCTGTGTGTGACAGGTGCACATTGTAATACCCATTACTGCATATACCTACCTGTTGTTCACTTCAGTGCACCCACCTACCTACATGAGCACATGCAGTGTCACTGTGCCTGTCCGGTACCTGTCTGTGTGTGACTGACAGGTACACATTGTAATACCTATCACTGCATTTACATACCTGTTGTTCACAGTGCACCCACCTACCTACGTGATTGCACGCAGTGTGATATACCACTCCGTGCATACCTGTTAACTGCACCTTTGTGACTGCACATTGTATTAGTCAAGTCAGTGCATACCTTTCACTTCATCCCCCCCGATATGGACAAAACAGACATAACAGGTAGAGGAAGAGGAAGAGGTAGAGGCAGACCCAGAGGAAGGCCACCCGGCAGGTCTGTTCCAGGTCATGTTGATGTGATTTTGTGAAGCCCTGGCCCAAAGTACAGTGCTCAGAAGAAGGCACGTCCCATCAACTCCCAAGATTGTCAGGACGTGGTTGACTATTTAACACAGAACACCTCATCTTCCACAGCCACCAGTGCTACTACAAGCACCACACCCACTGCATTTGACACTTCGCAGGAGTTTATTGGTGGGGAATTAACTGATTCACAGCCATTATTGTTACAACCAGATGAAGGCGCTAAGCAAGTTACACCACCTTATATGTCTGAGTTAGGCGGCGACACTATGGACGTAAGGTGTGAGGATGAGGATGATGAAGTACCTGCTGTTGGTGCAGGTTTGGAGGTGTCTGAGGCAAGCGAAGCTGGGCAGGCTGATTATGATGATAATGATGATACAGATACCACGTGGGATCCTAAGAGACAAGATGGCCAAGGGGACAGTTTAGAGGGGGAGCCAGAGAGGAGTAGGAGGAGACGAGTTGCTGAAAGAAGCAGGGGGAGCTCGTCGTGGTGGCAGTGTCCGGTGCCAGCCAACATGCCCTTCAATGTCAGCTGCTGATGCCACCATAGTGCCATCACCCCAGGGGGGCTCAGTGGTTTGGACATTTTTTAGTGTGTCTGCCGTAGATCAGAGCAATGCCATCTGTTTTCTCTGCCTCCAAAAATTGAGCCGTGGAAAGGCCAACGCCCACGTAGGGACAACTGCCTTACAAAGGCACCTGCAGAAAAGGCACAAACTGCAATTAGAAGAGCATCTGAGCAAAAGCAGCACACAAAAGCAAAGCCACCCTCCTTCTACTCTTCCTCCTTCAGGTTCTGCATCTTCACCCGCTTTCTCCCTTACACCTTCACAGCCACCCTCCTCCACTCCGCCTCTGCCCTTAAGCAGTTACCGCTTCTCTGCCAACAGCAGCCAGGTGTCCGTGAAGGAAATCTTTGAGCGGAAAAAACCAATTTCTGCCAGTCACCCACCTTGCCCGGCGTCTGACAGCTGGCTTGGCGGAACTGTTAGCTCGCCAGCTGTTACCATACCAGCTGGTGGACTCTGAGGCCTTCCGTAAATTTGTGGCCATTGGGACACCGCAGTGGAAGATACCAAGCAGCAATTATTTCTCTAAAAGGGCGATACCCAAACTGTACCGTTAAGTTGAGAGGAAAGTGGTGTCATCTTTGGCACACAGCGTTGGGTCAAGGGTCCACCTGACCACGGATGCATGGTCTGCCAAGCACGGTCAGGGCAGGTACATAACTTACACAGCCCATTGGGTCAACCTGGTGACCGCTGACAAGCAGGCAGTTCGTGGCTGTGCAGTGGTCCAACTTGTGACACCTCTACGGCTTGCAGGCAGGCCTCCTGCCACCTCCTCTCCTTCTCCTCTTGATACATCCTCTTCACTATCGTCCTCCTCCTCCTTGGCTGAATGGCAGGTCAACTCTACTGTTGCTGCGATCTCCTCTCCAGCTACACAGCCCCATCTCCCCAGGGCCTATGTTACACATATCATGAATTAACTCCACAGTGCGATAGGGGTGGGTAGAGGCTGGGTGTTTATTGAGGGTCAAGCACTCTGGAATGACATGGAGGGCATTCTTTCATTAGGGCAGGGTCAGTGTAACTACATAAAATCATACATAACACATCATATTGATCAGAAATAACATCAATGCAAATACAGTGCAGCATATCACAGATAACAGCAATCTGCATAACATGTGCTCACTATGTCTGCCACATGCAATGTCCTAAAATCACTGAACTGAGTATCAAGGAAGCTGTTCTGAGTCTATACTGTTCTGCCCTCTTTCCCTAGCATATGAGAGATCATAAACTGTCTAACAAGTAAAGTTTAGCAAAACTATCACTAAAACTATTACCTGGAATGACATGGAGGGCATTCTTTCATTAGGGCAGGATCAGTGTAACTACATAAAATCTCCCCACCAACCTAGAATGTACAAGTATGTACAAGTGGTTCTCCCTCACAGTAAGTGCATCAGCTATGCTGGGGAGAACTTGTGTGTCCTCTCTATAGAATCCCAGGGTTTCAAATCCGGATCTTTTATGATTATATACATTTATGACTGGCTTATTACTGACTGGAAAACATTTATTTTGTTTATTTTGGGGGGTGCCTGTTTTACACATACTTTACACTCTCCCCCACAAAAGTTTATGTTGTCCCCAACATAAGCAAATTTGATATTCCAAAATGTATAAACACTTTCTGTTGGAGTCTGACAGTTGTTTGGGATATAAAGGGACTCCGAGCAGTGCAGAAACTATGGAAAGATGCATATCATTTTAAAGCTCTCTTTCTCCTCTTTCCAATGATATATAAACCGCTGTCCTACGCCTTTTAGTTTTCGCTATTTTCGTGATCTAAATCGCAGCCGCGGCAATTTCAATCACGAAAATAGCGAAAACTAAAAGCGGTTTATCATTAGAAAGAGGAGAAAGAGAGCTTTAAAATGATATGCATCTTTCCATAGTTTCTGCACTGCTCAGAGTCCCTTTAAGGGTTTACTGACGGAATTATCCTCTCTCTGTGATAAATTATTCCCATGTTACTTTAATCACAGGTTCTCACCAGGGCTATTGCACGCCATAGTTCCTAATGAGGTCTACTTGCTAACGTAGCAAGCTGTGTCTGCAACCCCCCTTTTGTTTAAATCACAACTTTGTGTGAAAAGAAAACTTTATCAGACTTCAGGATGATGGTGAACTAGGGGACACTCTTTGGGTTTTCTTGTCCCTTTCTTTAATCTTATAACAACACTTTGTCCTTGTACCTGCTATCCTAGCAAGGGCGTAGGGCCCGTGGTCGCAGCGGTCGCCTTGGCGACCGGGCCCGGCTCCTGAGGAGGCGGGGGAGGGGACCGGGGGGCCCATCTCCGTTTGGAGGGCCATGCGCCCGTTCGCGCTGGTAGGAGGGAGCCGCAGCCGCGGGGAGGGCAGCCCGACCTCTTCCTCCCTTCCTCTCCCCGGGCCCCCCCCTCAGATGCAGAGTAAGCGGCTAACGGAAGCGCTATAGGCAGAACTCACCTCCCTGCGTTCCACTCGCCGCTGATCTCCTCTCTGGCTGGCTCTGCATAGATGTTGTTACACACGCAGCTTCCGGCTAAACAGGAAGCTGCGTGTGTAAGCATCTATGCAGAGCCAGCCAGAGAGGAGATCAGCGGCGATTGGAACCAGGGACGGAGGTGAGTTCTGCCTATAGCGCTTCCGTTAGCCGCTTACTCTGCATCTGAGGGGGGGGGGGCGGGGAGAGGAAGGGAGGGAGAGGTCGGGCTGCCCTCCCCGTGGCTGCGGCCCCCCCCTCCATTATGGGGACAGGCAGCTACCTAATCTATCCTGAGGGGCAGCTACCTAATCTATCCTGGGGGGCAGCTACCTAATCTATCCTGGGGGCAGCTACCTAATCTATCCTGGGGGGCACCTACCTAATCTAACCTAATCCTGGGGGGCAGCTACCTAATCTAACCTATACTGGGGGGCACCTACCTAATCTATCCTGGGGGCAGCTACCTAATCTATCCTGGGGGGCACCTACCTAATCTAACCTAATCCTGGGGGGCAGCTACCTAATCTAACCTATACTGGGGGGCACCTACCTAATCTATCCTGGGGGCAGCTACCTAATCTATCCTGGGGGGCACCTACCTAATCTAACCTAATCCTGGGGGGCAGCTACCTAATCTAACCTATACTGGGGGGCACCTACCTAATCTATCCTGGGGGGCAGCTACCTAATCTATTCTGGGGGGCAGCTACCTAATCTAACCTATACTGGGAGGCACCTACCTAATCTATCCTGGGGGCAGCTACCTAATCTATCCTGGGGGGCAGCTACCTAATCTAACCTAATCCTGGGGGGCAGCTACCTAATCTATCCTGGGGGGCAGCTACCTAATCTAACCTAATCCTGGGGGGCAGCTACCTAATCTATCCTGGGGGGCACCTACCTATTCTAACCTAATCCTGGGGGGCAGCTATCTAATCTATCCTGGGAGGCAGCTACCTAATCTATCCTGGGGGGAAGCTACCTAATCTATCCTGGGGGGCAGCTACCTCATCTAACCTATACTGGGGGGCACCTACCTAATCTATCCTGGGGGCAGCTACCTAATCTATCCTGGGGGGCAGCTACCTAATCTAACCTATACTGGGGGGCAGCTACCTAATCTAACCTATACTAGGGGGCACCGACCTAATCTAATTTATACTGGGGGCACCTACCTATCTAACCTATACTGGGGGCACTTACTTATCTAACCTGTATTGGGGGCACCTAGCTAGCCTATACAGGTGGCAACTAAACTGGCTACCTATATTGGAGGCACCTACCTAACTAACCTATACTGGGGGCACCTACCTATCTAACCTACGCTGGGGGCAACTATTCTGGCTACCTATATTAGAGGCACCCACCTAGCTAACCTGTACTGGGGGCACCTATCTATCTAACTTATACCGGCGGCGCCTGCCTATCTCACCTATACCGGGGGCAACTATACTGGCTTACCTATGCCTGACTACCTATACTGGGGGTACCTATAGCTGGCTATAGGGATTTTGATATGTGTGTGCATCCGTCGGGTGTTGTCGGGGGAGGGGGGGCTGTTGTTGCCGGGGGGGGGGGGGGGGGCCCACATCCAGATTCCGCATCGGGGCCCAGAGGTTTGTAGCTACGCCACTGTATCCTAGTATCACTTTCGGCCAACTTTTTCACTTTCTAGTTTCATCATCCATTGGAATACTACTTATACTTCATAAACCATGAAACTTACATCAGTATACATTTACCAAAACATCATAAATAACATTAACTGCATAGGTCCATGAAAGTCCTAAAATTCAAGGCATTAAAACTCAAACTTTCAACATATTATTCTGTGTTTACCAGTCTGCAATCTCCAACAAAGTATTCTGGACTCAAATACTATTCAGGTTAAACAACTGAAATATTACCACAGTCCATAGCATGTGCTGTTGTGGTTCGTGATACAAGTCTTGGTTCACCCAAAGAATCATAGGTTAAAGTCTTTGGGCTCGATTCACAAAGCGGTGCTAACCCAGTTAGAGACTTTAGGCATGATAACCATTGCACCACTCTGGTGAAAAGCCTGTTTAGGTGTGATAAGTTTAGGCATGATAAGTTTAGGTGTGATAAGTTTAGGCATGATAAGTTTAGATACGTTTAGATCGCTTGCAAAGTCCCGCACGCAAAGCAGCGCCATTAAACTTTATACAAAGTGCACCAGTCTTTGCTAGCGTAAAACTTTTGATCAGCTGTGCACTGCGGTGCTAACGTAGTTGGCGCTTAAACTTATCATGCCTAAACTTATCACACCTAAACTTATCATGCCTAAACTTATCACACCTAAACTTATCACACCTAAACTTATCATGCCTAAACTGAGTTTAGGCATGATAAAGGGCTTTTCACCAGCGTGCTAACTGTTAGCACCGCTTTGTGAATCAGGCCCTTTGGCTGTCTTCTGTCTCTGGTGAGCTGTTTTCTGCGTAAAGACTCAATGTCAGCATCATCCTCATTGTCACTATGCTCACTTTCAACATTGTCTTTGGAATTTTCAGATGCTGGAATCTCATCTGCAGTATTTCCTGATAAACTTTCTGGTATTGGAGTTTGTCCTTCATGAAGATCATATCTTGAAGTATCCTCTGTAGGAAGTTCAGTCATATTCAACTCATGAGGATACAATTCTTCTGCTTCTGGATTTAGTTGTGTGCTATCTTCACTTATAAAGTCATCTGATAAAGGAATGAAAGTTAACCAGTGTTCTTGTTCATTGTCTGACAGGGTTGCTCAGCAGGACCCCGAATGCGAAGTTTCCCCGAAAAATGTGGGTGTTTTTTGAGTTTGCAGCATGCGAACCCGAACCCGAATGCTGCAATCCGAGCCGAACCCGAATACGAAGCCTGCCGAATGTGCGCACTAGAATTCGGTCGGATGGAGCTGTGGGTTCGGTTTCGGCTTCGGGATTCGGAGATGACGTGATTGGGCCAATCAGAAGTCCTCCTGCCGAGGACCTGGCAACCCTAGCAACCAATCAGAGGAGGGGAGCCTGGCCCTCCCCTCCTCTATATGAGGCGGCAGCCATGTTGCGGAGCCACGCACTTGTGTGACTGCTGCTGGTACTGAGAGATTCTCCAGTGCTGTGCTGTGTCTGAGCAAGTGCTTTTCACTGCTAAACCTAGCGTTTTGCTTCCTAAACACCTCCTAAACACATTTATTGTTGTCTTATATAGTTAGCTAGTATTTTGATTGTTTTTAGTCAGCTAGTGTATAGTGTATACTGTGCTAGGCTAGTGTTAGTCTGTGTGCAGGCTAGGCCTGCTAGCCTAGGTAGCCTTAGTTAGCCTACTACTAGCTTAGGTAGGTTAAGGATGCTAGTTAGTTGTGTACTTAGTAGTACTAGTTTAGTTAATTATTACTGCTGTAGTCTGTTACTTTATTAGTTTCAGTACTGTGTTAGTTAGTTACTGACTGTGACAGGCCACCACCAGCATCCGTTGTGAGTGACCTGACCTGTGACTGTCTGTCACCTGCCCGAGCCTATTGATTGATTGCATCTAACCGTGTGTGACCGATTGTTGTAATTGTTACCTGTGTGCGTGTGTACTACTACTACTAGTGTCTACTACTATACTACTAGTCTACTAGTACCCGTTCACTTATATTTTTTTCACTTTTACTGTGTGATTTTATTATCATCTGTAGTGTGTGTAATAAATAAGAGTTACACACATACAGGCCACCACCAGCATCCGTTGTGAGTGACCGGTGTCTGTCTGTCGCCTGCCCGAGCTTATTGATTGATTGTGTCTGACCGTGTGTGACCATTTGTAATTGTCACCGACTGTCTGCCGCACGACTTACTTGTAGCGTAGTACGCTAGGTGTTTCTTAGTTACCTGCGTGCGTGTGTACTACTACTAGTGTCTACTACTATACTACTAGTCTACTAGTACCCGTTCACTTATTTTTTTTTCACTTTTACTGTGTGATTTTATTATCATCTGTAGTGTGTGTAATAAATAAGAGTTACAACACATACAGGCCACCACCAGCATCCGTTGTGAGTGACCTGTGACTGTCTGTTGCCTGCCCGAGCCTATTGATTGATTGCGTCTGAGTCTGACCGTGTGTGACCGTTTGTAATTGTCACTGACTGTCTGCCGCATGACTTACTTGTAGTGTAGTACGCTAGGTGTTACTTAGTTACCTGTGTGCGTGTGTACTAGTACTAGTGTCTACTACTATACTACAAGTCTACTAGTACCCTAGTAGACTACTACTAGCATCCCAGCACTGCACCGCTCTGCCATGGTGAACGTGGGCCGCGCGCTGGATCATGCTGTCAGTGCGCGGATTCACATAACCATGGATTCCTGGAGCAGCCGGTTTGGGACAGAGCGCCATCTGTCCTTTACGGCCCACTGGGTCAGCCTGGTGGAAAGCCCGAGCGAGGAAGCAGCAGGTCCATCCTCGGGCACAGCAGCACCAGTCGCCCACTATGTGGTGCCACCGCGCGGGGTCAGGGGAGAAGCAGCAGCTCCCACCGCCAAGCGATCCCGTCTCTCCAGCAGCTTGAAGGCCTGCCACTGCCAAGCGCTGCTGGAGATGAAAAGCCTGGGGAAGAACTCCTTGACGGCATCCAACGTGCTCCAGTACCTCAGGGAGCAGGAGAGGACGTTGCTGACCCCCAGAGGCCTCACTGTAGGATTGGTGGTGTCCGACAATGCCGCCAACCTGCTGTCTGCCAACAGCAGTGGAGACTTGCTCCACGTCCGTTGCTTGGCCCACGTCCTGAACCTGGTGGTGCAAAAGTTCATGCGCACCTACCTGGGGATGGAGGAGCTGTTAGAAGCGGCGCGGAAAATTGTGCGCACTTTCCGCCGCTCAGCAGCTGCTGCAGCAAAACTGGCAGACATCCAGCAGCAGGAGGGCCTTCCACGACACCGCCTCATCATAGATGTGCTAACTCGCTGGAACTCAACCCTGGCGATGTTGGAGCGGCTGGTTGAGCAGAGTAGGGCTGTCAACCGGTACATCTATGATGCCACTGTTGCCGGCACCGGCAGCAGAAGCAGCACCACACTCCAGCTCCTCACCAACGTGCAATGGGGGCAGATGCAGCAGGTCTGCTTGGTGTTGGCTCCCTTCCTGCAGGGAACCAACCTGGTGAGTGAACAACGGGCATCTCTCTGCCAGTGGGTGCCCTTTGTTTGTCTGCTGGACAGGGCACTTGGCGATTTGGTGGATTTGGGAGAGGAGGCCCTGAAGCAGCTAGAACAGAAGCCGCCTGCGCAGTCCACTGCTCCGCAGGTATTTGAGTCCCTGGAGGAGGAGGAGTTGGAGGTGCTGGACGTTGCTGCTGAGGGGGAACATCGGAGCGCAGCAGCAGTGGTGCGAGGGTGGAGAGAGGAGGAAGAGTCTCAGGGGCAAGAGGAGGAGGAGGAGGACGCTGACCCTGATGTCTCTGTTAGACAGTCCACCCTGTTCCCCATGGCAGCGCACATGCTGCGCTGCCTGCACACAGACCCCAGGGTCAAGCGGATGCAAGCGAGGGAGGACGCATGCATCAGCATGATCCTGGACCCACGGCTGAGGGGGAGGTGGGATCAGTTTCTGCCTGCCAGAGAGCGTGAGCAGCGAGCAAGGGAGTTGCAGGAGATCCTTGTTCGGCGACTGGAGGAAGACTTCCCCCCGCCTTCCACTCCCTCTGTCCCTGTCCAGCAGCCAGCAGCAGAGCAGCAGGTGCCTGCGGCCAGCAGCAGCGTCAGGCGCCCAGGAGACCTGCTGTCATTGACGCAGGCGTTCTACATGAAGGTACAGCAGCCGAGAGAGGAGGTGCGGGCAGCAGCCACCTTCGGTGAGAGTCACAGCCAGCGCATGATCCGGATGGTGGCCGACTACATGGGGTCCTTCAGTGGGCTTGACACCGGCAGCGAAGAGCCTGTGGACCCCATGGAGTACTGAGTGGAGCGCTTGCACATCTGGAGGGAGCTTGCGCAGTACGCCCTGGAGGTATTGTCTTGCCCCCCTTCCAGCGTGCTGTCTGAGAGGTGCTTCGGTGCGGCCGGTGGCGTGGTAACCGAGAAGCGCTCTCGTCTGTCCACAGAGGGCGTGGACAGACTGACATTTTTGAAGAATAACCAGGCCTGGATAGAAGGCACGTTCCTGGCACCTGTTGTTGGCGAAAGGACAACATGAGGTGCCTGCCTGGGAATTACAATACATTGCCTGCTGCCTGCCATACGTGATGACTCCTCCTCCTCCTGCTGGCCTGCTGCATTGATTTTCCTATGAATTTATTTATGTATTTATTGTATTTCTACCTGACTCCTCCTGCTGCTGCTGCTGGCCTGCTGCATTGATTTACCTATGAATTTATTTATGTATTTATTGTATTTCTACCTGACTCCTCCTGCTGCTGCTGCTGGCCTGTTGCATTGATTTTCCTATGAATTTATTTATGTATTTATTGTATTTCTACCTGACTCCTCCTCCTGCTGCTGCTGGCCTGCTGCATTGATTTACCTATAAATTTATTTATGTATTTATTGTATTTCTACCTGACTTCTCCTGCTGCTGCTGCTGGCCTGCTGCATTGATTTACCTATGAATTTATTTATGTATTTATTGTATTTATAAAGCAGCAACATATTACACCGCGCTCATTTTGATCCTGCTGCTGTCAGTGGTCCTAACGCCAGGGTCCACACTATGCATTGCCTTCTGCCAGTCCCACACGTCACTCCTCCTCCTACTGCTGCTGTTGTATTTATCCTGCTGCTGTCAGTGGTCCCACCGCCAGGGTCCACACTATGCATTGCCTGCTGTCAGTGCCACACGTCACTCCACCTCCTCCTGCTGCTGCTGTTGTATTTATCCTGCTGCTGTCAGTGGTCCCACTGCCAGGGTCCACACTATGCATTGCTGACTTCGCCCTTTGGAGTTCAGTGTGAGTGTGGCTGTGGAGGAGAGAGGACCTCTCCAACTGAGCTCCTGTGTTTCAGCAGCTGGAGTATCTAAGATTTCCATCCAAGGACTGGGTCCCTGTCAAGGTGGTGAGTGGGAGAAGGGAAGCAGGACTTTCATTGTGTGGGTTTAGGCTCCCCTGGGCTGGACGGCTCTGGGGGGCCTGGATCAGGAAGAGCATCCCTGTCCTCCATAATGGAGGCTCATAATACTGGGGGCAGTGGACTTTCAGTGGAAAGGACTGTAAATGATGTGGTCGCATGGCAGTTGGAGGTCAAAAAGACCCAGGAAAATCTTAAAAATCTGCAATTTGACTTAAAGAAAAGAGTGAATAAGTATGGCCAGTCTTGGAAACCAGGATTTCTGAAATCAAATCCGCAGTTGGCAAGACTTCAAAGTCAGATAAGTGAGCAAAGTGAGGCTCTGAAGAAGTTGGAAGCAAGTGGTGGCATGTTTTCGGAGGGTTTGAGGAATCAACAGAGGTTTTCTCAGATGAGTGGAGAAGGGTCTTGGAGTGCAGAAAGAGGAAATATGGAGAATAGTCTGGCACAGAATATCAGAAACATAGAATCTCCTAATGGACTTTCAGCAAGCCAGAGTGGAGTGGAAGTGAATACTATTGGGATTAAGCCTATGGCATCTGGAATAAACTTTAGCCAAATTCCAGAAATGCAGAGTATGCAGCAATCAATTAGTGGTTATTTTCCCTTTCAGTATGGTCCAAGTATGCACTTCCCGGGACAATTTCAGAATTTTTCTGGAAATCAACTAAATGCATATCATAATATGAATATGTTGTCAAATAGTGGTAATTTTCAAGGTTTGCAAAGTTTTCCCCTTTCCCAGACCTCTCCTCTTTTCCCCTTTGTTACCCAAAGCTTAAATCCTAATGTGCATTCACCTAATGTGGCTAATCCCTTTCCCAGGTTTGTCCCCACTGTCTGTGTCAACCCTGTGAGTCCTCAGAGTTTCGTGCAGCCAGTAGTTGAAAGGGTTAATGAAATGGTAAAAAATAATGATAGGGAAGAAAAGAGCAATAGTAATGTTTCGCCTATAGGGGGTACTGGTAAGCATAGAGATGCGAAGGTTTCATTGCAGGAACAGACCTCTGCAGACCTGTTTTCCTTCAGGATGACACCAGGAGCGGCGGCGAGTGTGACTGGGCAAAGCTCTGCATCAGCGGTACATAGTATGCAGAGTGTGCCCATTTCCAAGATGGCGCCGGGTACCTTCTTCGGCGTGGGGGCGGATACCGGAAGTGCTGGAAACGTCACTTCCTTTCCAGCGGAGGTAAAGAAAGGGGAAATAGCGGCGACTTTTCCTAAAGAAAACAAAGGGGAGAGTGCGAGCGGTGCGGCGGTTTCGGCGGAGGGAGGTGCAGAGAAGCAAATTGTATCAAAGGACGTGGATACAAAAACAGTGAGTGTGGTCTCGGGAAACATGTCTGTAGAGGTCCCAGCAGCAAGTAACGCTACAAATGGCAGGATTGACCAGGTAAACAAGGTTTTGAGTATGCAAGGGCGGAAAAAAAGGGGAAATAGGAGTGAAGAGGATAATGGTGGAGCAGAAGGGAAAAGGAGGTTGGTGGGGAGGCT
This sequence comes from Hyperolius riggenbachi, assembly GCF_040937935.1. Classification (NCBI taxonomy): domain Eukaryota; kingdom Metazoa; phylum Chordata; class Amphibia; order Anura; family Hyperoliidae; genus Hyperolius; species Hyperolius riggenbachi. The sequence goes on along the minus strand of NC_090648.1, from coordinate 209,968,274 downwards.
GGAGGAAAGCAGGAATAAGGATGGAAATGGGCAAATGAATATGGAGGGAGGAGGGAAAGTTGCTCATAAAGGTAATTTGGAGCAGGAAACAGCAAGGCAAAGTGGTGCTTTGTCTTATGCACAAATGGTTAAGCAAAAGAGTACTAATGCTAAAGCTCCAGGGGTGCAGGATGAAGCTGGTCAATGCTCCAGAAATAGGAGAAATTTGGTCAGAGTATGTTATGGTAATGAAGAAGGGATTACATACACAAGGAAAACGTTTATTCAGTTGTTGATGAAGATAGGGTTCAGGGCGGTGGATTTTTATGCCATCTTAACTCCCGAAACCCCCCCTTCTTATTTCGATGTCAGCTTTTTGTCCCCGACGGGTCTGGACACTTTCTGGGAGAAATATGAAAGTACATGGAAAAATAGTGAAGAGTGGAAAGGTTTGTTCCCCCAGACTGTGTCCGGACGGTCGTTGGACAAAAAGGTGACAATCGTGGTCCCGAATGAGTCCATCCCTGTGCATGACCTTATGGTATGGATTAAAAATTATGGGGTGCCTTTAAATGCTCCAAAGAAGGTGATGGACGAGTTCGGGATCTGGGGGGGTGGTTGGGAATTGATGGTAAGATTGAATAAGGTGGGAAATGTGGTCAAGCACATTCCCACATCAGTTTTTATAGGCAGAGATCGGTTGACGGTTTTTTACCAGGGGCAGCCTCGTGTTTGTCACAAGTGCAACTCGAGAAGTCACTATAGTATTTCCTGTCCAGAACAGAAATGTTCTCGGTGCCATGAGTTAGGGCACTTGGCAAAAGACTGTAAGTTAATTAGGTGTAGCATTTGTCTCAAATTGGGGCATCCATATTCCCAGTGTCCTGAGTCATGGTCCAATATGGATGAGGAAATACATAGAGAGATGGAAAAAATCGTAGTGGAAGAAGGTATAGAGGCTGCTTCTGGTAAAGAACCGTCACAGTCAGAATCCACCGTCCTGGGGCCCCAGTTGGTTGTTCCTAAGTTTTTATCAGTCTTGAAAGCACTGCCCCCGCCATCTCCTCCTCCATCCTTGATGGTTATGGATAAGAAGCAGGATAAAGGATTGGAAGGGGTTGTTGTCTCTAAGAAAACAGACTCCGAAGGGGAGAAAAATATCCTTTCAGTTCCTATGGAAGACATTTCTTCTAAGGAGAAGGAAATGTCCAGAGGAGCAAAGGAAAAGGAAAATAGGGGGGAGGAAGCTTTAATGGAAAAACAGGAGGAAGAAAATAAAAACTCAGATACCAAGAAAGATCTAGAAGGCACAAAAGAGGGGGAGGGAGGGTTCATAGAAGTTAAAAAGAGAAATAGACCAGGTAAGGAAACAAAGGTTAAAAAGGTGGTGGAACCTAAACCATTGAAAGATGTGAAGTCTGCAAAAATGAGGAGGCAGGAAAGGAGGAAGGAGTTGGCGGAGAAAAAGGCAGCAGAAAAATTGGAGAAATGGGGAAGGAAAGAAAATTCTACATTACAGAACAAATATGACGTGTTGAGTGATGCATCAGAGAATGTAAATAGTGATGTGGAAAATGATCTTTCTGATGATGATAAAGAGAATCCTGTGGATATGGATGTATCTTCCTCAAGGGAGGAGGAAAGTGCAGTTTAGGAAAAGTTTAGGCAATCTCCCTTTTTATTTATCCTGATGGAGGTTCCCCCCCTTTGAAACTAGCAACCATTAATGTTGCTAGTATGAGATCTGTAAGTGCTCGTAAGGAAGCCATATTTTTTCTCGGTCAGTTTGATGCCGACATTTTATTTTTGCAAGAGACCAGGCTTCAAACATTGTCTGACATCCGTGAGGTCAAGAGGGATTGGCACTTTGGTCCCTCTTATTGGTCTCTTGCGGCTGAGCCTTATACTGGGGTGGCGGTCCTTTTTAAGACCGATATGGTAACTTTCCGGCGGGTAAGTGAAATTGAGATGGGGCGATGTTTGGTCATGGACGTCACTGTGAGGGGGCAGGACTTGAGGCTAATTAATATCTATGGTCCTCAGTCTGAGAGGGAGAGGAAGCGCCTCTTCACAGAGATCAAGCCATTCTTGTTTACAGCCCAGGAAGTAGTCTTTGGTGGTGACTTCAATACCATAGTTAGGCTCAAGGACAGGAGAGGTGCCAAGACTCGCCTGGGCTATGACAGTAATTTTTTGAATAATATGGTTAGGGATGCTGGTCTGGTGGATATGCATGTAAAGCACACCCCAGATGACACGGGGTTCACTTATTTCTGTGGAGAACGGAAGAGTAGGATAGATAGGTTTTTTGTTAAGGAGAGCTCTGCTACCTCATCCCCTGAGGTGCGGGTGGTAGAGTTCTCCGATCACTGTATTCTGTCTATGGTGTTGAATGTTTCAGATGTTCCTCCTAAGGGAAGGGGTATCTGGAGATTAAATTCGTTGCTATTGAGAGAAGAGAGTGTAAGACAATCTTTCAGGGATTTTTTTCAGGCACAGGTTACTTTGCTGGACTGTTGTGACAATAGGTCAGAGTGGTGGGAGATGGTTAAAAAGCGGGCAGCAGGTCTTTTCAAGAACCTAGCAAAAAGAAGAGCTTTTGGTAAATATGTTGCCTACCAACGCCTGAGGCGGAAACTTGAAATTGCTGTCTTGGGGGATGGTGATCCTGTAGAGATCAAAAGGATCAAGGACTTGTTGCACAAGAGTCTGTATGATCGGCATGCTTCTTTGCTTTTGGAGAGGGATTATGGTAAAAACCACTCACCAGACCCTTACCAGAATTGTAAACAGAGTATAGCAGTTAAGATCATTTATGGTCTCAAGGATAGTACGGGATCTCTGGTGAAGTCCAGAACAGGGATCCTGGAAATTGTGAGATCTTTTTATGCTGAACTATTGGGTAACAAGGACCTTGATGAGACAGTGATGGAATCTTTCTTGTGTGATATTCCAGGACTGGGAAATTTAGATGTTCCTCTTGCGTTTTTGACGGAAAGAATTTCTGCTCAGGAAGTGGTGAAAGCCATAGATCAGTTGGCGATCAAAAAAACTCCAGGACCAGATGGCTTGACGGCCGAATTTTATAAGGTTTTCAAGGACATTCTGGCTCCTGAATTGGCAGAGGTCTACAATCGCAGTCTTGCAGAGGATGAGCTTCCTCCCTCTATGAGAGAATCGGCAGTTATTCTTTTATCAAAGGGTAAGGATTCTTCAAGGATTGAGAACTGGCGGCCCATCAGCCTTCTCAATGTTGATCGAAAGATTCTGGCTAAAATAATTTTTTGGCGTTTAAGTCAGGTGGCAAATGAGGTGCTTTCTCACCAGCAGCATTGTTCTGTCCGGGGTAGAAGTACTTTTTCAGCCGTATTAACGGTCCGGGAGATTCTGGAGAGATGCAGGGCTGCTGGTTGGGGAAAATACTTACTGACGTTGGATCAAGCAAAAGCCTTTGATCGTGTCAATCATGAGTATCTGTGGAAGCTCCTTAGCAAGTATGGTCTGCCGGGGAGGTTTATTGATTGGCTGAAAATTTTATATAGAGGTGCTGAAAGTTTCCCGCTTGTCAATGGTTGGGTTGGGCAGACCTTTGAGGTTAGATCAGGGGTGCGCCAGGGGTGTCCTTTGAGTCCCTTGCTATATGCCTTTGCCATTGATCCTTTCATAAGAAGGATTGAGGGTGGAGCGTTGTGTGGGGTGCCGTCGGGCATAATTGGCGTACCTCCTCTCAAGGTTGTAGCTTATGCTGATGATGTGACTGTGGTGGTCTCTGGGCAGGAGGAGGCGGAAGGTGTTTGTGCAGAGATTGCCCGTTACTCATTAGCATCAGGCTCCAAGATCAATCAGGACAAATGTGAAGCTTTCTGGATGGGTAAGGAAAATGAGAACTTCCTGCTTCCGGTCTCTTTTCCGGCACCAAAAGAAAAGATTAAAATACTTGGCATAGAATTTGGCCTGGGTGATTATGGTCACCGAAATTGGGAAAGCAGACTGAAAAATGCCGAGGCTAAGGTGATCCGCTGGAAAGGTTGGCGATTGACTTTCAGAGAAAGGATTGACATAATCAAAACTTATTTGATTCCAATTATGTTATATGTCAGTTTTGTCTGTATTTTGCCAGTATCTCTTCACACAAGGATCTACAGCTTGTTTTTCCAAATGCTTTGGGGAAATAAGATGAACCACGTAAAGAGGAATATCACTTATCGACCGAGGCAGAAGGGTGGCTTAGGAATGGTCAACCCGGTGGTTTTCTTTTCCTTGTTATTTATTAAAAACAACTTTGGTAGAATGTATGCAGAGGAACTGCCTGGATGGATGGGTATTTTCCAGTCCTGGTTTAAGCCTTTTCTCAGGCAATGGGAAAGTGGTGGTTTGGTGAAAAGACTGAGAGCCAATGCTGATTATCTTCCGGCCTATGTTGCACCGTGTCTGAGAGCTATTCGGCAATGGGAACTGACGAAGGAGGATATTATTTCGATCCCTAGGAAAATCCTGGTGGAGAGAGTGGTTGAGACCTTTTTTCAGGACTCATTGGCCCTGAGAGATTGCCCAAGCCCAATTATGGAGGAGGGTTTGCGCTTGCTATGTTCTCCTAGGATACCTAACAAATTCAGGGATTTGGCTTGGCTCTCTTTTCATGGCAGACTCTTTGCTAGGGGAAATTTGAAGTTCATAGGAGATCGGGATCATGGTTGTCCTCATGAGGAATGTGGTGGTGTGGAGGAGACCATGGACCATTTCCTTTTGAACTGTTCCTTTAAGAAAGAGGTGTATAAACAGGTGGGTAGGGCTTTAGGTATTCCTTTTCTTGAGCGGCTTAGTTATGCGGAGTGGACATATGGGGCATTCAATAACCGGGGGTCATTTAATTTGGACACATTATTTTTAGTTAGTTTAGTGATTCGGTATTACACTTGGCATGCACGGTGTCAAATTACGGTACATCAAAAAGTCCTCCCTGTCCAGGTGGTGGTGCATGGCATTATTGGTGAGGTTGGGAAAATTTGGGGTCTTGAGGAGAAGAGGTTGAGTCGGGAGGAATGGCGTCTGTTTTGGCAGAACTTCAGACCTCCTTGATTTGGCCAAATCTCCTTAGTGGTGAGCTTTCTATCTCTCTTTCACGTAGATAGATGACTCAAATTTAAGAATGGCTTGCAAACATAGGAGGAGTGAGATTGCTTAATCTTTCTTATTGAAATATGTAAAAAGTGTAAATATTATACAGTGTATATAGTGTGGTACGTTGAAGTTAATTAATTAAGATTCAATTTATTGGGTTCTTGAGTTTTTCTTCCTTTCAGGAATGGACTTGATATGGACTGAATATTAAGTTAATTTGGGGCCAGAGGCCTAGTGTTTGTTATTGTATTTATTTTGGTTATTTTCATATTTTTGTATAAAATAAGTAGTGGTATTCTTAATAAAAGAATCACTATGCATTGCCTTCTGCCAGTGCCACACGTCACTCTTCCTCCTACTGCTGCTGTTGTATTTATCCTGCTGCTGTCAGTGGTCCCACCGCCAGGGTCAACACAATACATTGCCTGCTGCAAGTGCCACACGTCACTCCTCCTCCTACTGCTGCTGTTGTATTTATCCTGCTGCTGTCAGTGGTCCCACCGCCAGTGTCCACACTATGCATTGCCTTCTGCCAGTGCCACACATCACTCCTCCTCCTACTGCTGCTGTTGTATTTATCCTGCTGCTGTCAGTGGTCCCACCGCCAGGGTCCACACTATGCATTGCCTGCTGTCAGTGCCACACGTCACTCCACCTCCTCCTGCTGCTGCTGTTGAATTTATCCTGCTGCTGTCAGTGGTCCCACCGCCAGGGTCCACACTATGCATTGCCTTCTGCCAGTGCCACACATCACTCCTCCTCCTACTGCTGCTGTTGTATTTATCCTGCTGCTGTCAGTGGTCCCACCGCCAGGGTCCACACTATGCATTGCCTGCTGTCAGTGCCACACGTCACTCCACCTCCTCCTGCTGCTGCTGTTGAATTTATCCTGCTGCTGTCAGTGGTCCCACCGCCAGGGTCCACACTATGCATTGCCTGCTGCCAGTGCCACACGTCACTCCTCCTCCTCCGGCTGCTGCTGTTTTATTTATCCTGCTGCTGTCAGTGGTCCCACCGCCAGGGTCCACACTATGCATTGCCTGCTGCCAGTGCCACACGTCACTCCTCCTTCTCCTGCTGCTGTTGTATTTATCCTCTTGCTGTCAGTGGTCCCACCGCCAGGGTCCACACTATGCATTGCCTGCTGTCAGTGCCACACGTCACTCCACCTCCCCTGGCTGCTGCTTTTGTATTTATCCTGCTGCTGTCAGTGGTCCCACCGCCAGGGTCCACACTATGCATTGCCTGCTGCCAGTGCCACACGTCACTCCTCCTTCTCCTGCTGCTGTTGTATTTATCCTCTTGCTGTCAGTGGTCCCACCGCCAGGGTCCACACTATGCATTGCCTTCTGCCAGTGCCACACGTCACTCTTCCTCCTACTGCTGCTGTTGTATTTATCCTGCTGCTGTCAGTGGTCCCACCGCCAGGGTCAACACAATACATTGCCTGCTGCAAGTGCCACACGTCACTCCTCCTCCTACTGCTGCTGTAGTATTTATCCTGCTGCTGTCAGTGGTCCCACTGCAAAGTGTCCACACTATGCATTGCCTTCTGCCAGTGCCACACATCACTCCTCCTCCTACTGCTGCTGTTGTATTTATCCTGCTACTGTCAGTGGTCCCACCGCCAGGGTCCACACTATGCATTGCCTGCTGTCAGTGCCACACGTCACTCCACCTCCTCCTGCTGCTGCTGTTGTATTTATCCTGCTGCTGTCAGTGGTCCCACCGCCAGGGTCCACACTATGCATTGCCTTCTGCCAGTGCCACACGTCACTCCTCCTCCTACTGCTGCTGTTGTATTTATCCTGCTGCTGTCAGTGGTCCCACCGCCAGGGTCCACACTATGCATTGCCTGCTGCCAGTGCCACACACACGTCACTCCTCCTCCTCCTCCTGCTGCTGCTGTTGTATTTATCCTCCTGCTGTCAGTGGTCCCATCGCCAGGGTCAACACAATACATTGCCTGCTGTCAGTGCCACACGTCACTCCTCCTCCTACTGCTGCTGTTGTATTTATCCTGCTGCTGTCAGTGCTCCCACCGCCAGGGTCCACACTATGCATTGCCTGCTGCCAGTGCCACACACACGTCACTCCTCCTCCTCCTCCTGCTGCTGCTGTTGTATTTATCCTCCTGCTGTCAGTGGTCCCACCGCCAGGGTCCACACAATGCATTGCCTGCTGTCAGTGCCACACGTCACGTTTTTAGTTTTGTTTTTTTAAGTACACCTATTTCAATGTGAATTCCCTTTAAAATAACACACACAAAAAACCCGAATTCGCGAACACGAATTTTCACCAAATTTTGAGGCATAACCCCGAACCGAATATGAAGTTGAACCGAATTTCATGGTCGAAGGCGAAATTCGAATTCGAATGTCATGCGGACCCGAATTCGAATGTACCCGAACCGAATTTTGGTACACCTGAGCATGCCTGTTGTCTGATTCATTTTCTGACTCCGCATCTGAGTTTTGCTCAGACCGATGTCTGTTCCTTTGGTTCTTGTCTGATTTTTTTGTGACAACTGTTCTTGACATGACTTTACTTGGGTCTGCTGGTAGAAAGTCACATGGCAATAGCAGATTTCGATGTAGAATTCTTGATTGACCTTTGCCAGTCTCCGGCTTGACTTCATAAACTGGACTATCTTCATTCCGCCTTTTAAGAACTACATATACAGAATCTTCCCAGTAAGATCTCAATTTTCCTGGACCTCCTTTTTCAGTAAAATTCCTTACAAGTACTCTGCTACCTGGTAAAAGATCAGATCCATGGATTTTCTTGTCATAATCTTTTTTACCTCTTTCTGCTGCTGTCTTGGCAGTCTTTGAAGCAATTTCATAGGCTTCATTCATTCTCTTTGTCCAAGCTTTCACATATTCTGGGTAAGTCTTGTATTTTTCAGTTACAGGAGTATCAAACATGTTGTCAATTGGTAGTCTTGGTGATCGTCCATGAAGAAGGTAGAATGGAGAATGTCCTGTAGCTTCACTTCTAGTACAATTATAGGCATTAACAACTTTAGCTAGAGAGTTTTTCCAGTCTTTGACTCTGGTCATAAAGTACGGAGCATGGAAAGCAGGGTGCGATTGAATCTTTTAACTTGTCCATTGCCTTGAGGATGGTATGGAGTTGTATGTGAATTTTGGATGTGACCATACTAGCTTAAGGCTGCAAATAGTTGATTCTCAAATTCTCTGCCCATGTCATGGTGAATTTTTGTAGGAAATCCAAATTTCAGAACATAATAATCATTGAATATTTTATCTGCAACAGTCTTTGCTGATTTGTTCTTTGTGGCATATGCTGGAGCAAATCTGGTGAAATGATCTATTACAACTAGGATGTACTCATATTCACCCTTGCATGTTTCCAGATGAAGGAAATCAATAGAAACCATCTCAAAAGGATATGTTGTTTCAATGTTATTCAGAGGAGCTCGGGTTGGCTTGTTTGGATGTTTTGCCTTTAGACCTTTACACTGACAAGTAATGTAATGTTCAGTATCACTTTGCATATGTGGCCAAAAGAATCTTTCTCTGATGAGATTTACAGTTCTTTCAACTCCAAGATGTCCCATTTCTTCATGTAGCTCTTTGAATACTAAGTGATGATACTTCTTAGGAAACACTAATTGGGATCCTGAAGATGTTCTTCTTCTCAAAATGCCATCAGTGTCTAGGTACAACTTAGGCCATTGTCTCATGAGTATAGACAGGTCAAGAGACTCCCCTTGTCTCTCTTGTGTTGCTGGGAAATGGTTCTGACTCTTGTACTGCCAAATTTTTCCAATCACCGGATCTTCCTTCTGTGCTTTTCTGATTGTTTCTTTTGAAATCTGGATATCTCTTTGTATTGTATCTGTTTCAGAAGTTGTATCAGCTATAACCAATCAGTTGAAAGGATCCGCACCATCTAAAAATGTAGAAATTTATTTAAAGCTCTTTAAAACATCATAGGCAAAATCTGAATGCGTCCCGGATCACCATTGACGCACAGCGTTTTGGATATAATCCTTCCTCAGAATGGTTCCAGTACACACTGCCATATTCACTCAAACCATGCCCATTAAATACACAGGTAGAGGACCTGATAGAAGACTACAACATGTCATAACAATTTGCATACATGCATATTCATAATAGCACGAGCCAATGAGAGTCAATCTGATGTCTGCAAACAATAAAAAAATCACTGTGCAGGAAGCAATTGAGCAAGTACTTGCTTCAGGCCGATCAGACTCAAGAGGGATCCCCCAAAAAGGTTTTCAGCACCAAAGGCACCTCCTCATGCGCTCCAAGATGTGTAAAACACATCCAAAAAGCTGCTTCAGTCCTCATGCCATAGATGCTAAACAGCGGTGTCGGCTGATCCCAAGCTCTGCCGACTATCTACCGCATTACCTTTAAATCGGGACAATCCCCCCGTCCCTCAGCCTATCCGCAAGTTCCCTGTATCCACCCATAAAATTCGGCCTATCATCAGTTCGCCGCCAACGTCCGCTCTAAGAGCATGCAGACTATAGCCAATCCAAATGGCGCCTACCGCGTCCGCCAAAAGGACTGCAATATCTATGGCCAATCAGTGCGGCGCCTACAGCGTCCGCGTCTGAAACTACGCATGGTTGTCCGCATATACGGATGAACAGCGGGCAACCAATCAAAGCGGCGCCTACAGCGTCCGCAACTAGGACTACGCATGACGTCGCATGGTTCTCCGCGTGTACGAATGGACAGCGGTTAACCAATCCTGGCGGCGCCTACAACGTCCGCCTCAAAGACTCCGCGTGGCGCCGCAACACAAAGCGTACAGACTGTCTCCAATCAGAAACAGGCCTGCGACGTCCGCATATGAACTTGGTCTAACATAGACCAGTCCAACGCGGATAAACTGCAGTTAAATGTATCTGGGAATAAATAAATATCCCCAAACAGTAACACATTATTCTATACATCCTTTGACATAAAGTATGCACCACACTGGTGGCCACTCACGATAAGATGAATATATCAGGGAATTTAGCTCAATTGCCTCCTACACATGGTTTCACCTGCTGGATAAATTAAACAACATGTTAGCAAAAATATCATAACTAATTGTACATTCACAATAAATTATTTAGATCATATTCTCTATTCAATCCCTTTGGCTCAAGAGTCTCCAGTTTTTTAATCCAATAATTTTCACGTTTAAGCAGCTGTTTGTGTCTGTCCCCTCCTCGCCTCTGTATTGGAACTCCCTCCAAAACCTGTACCCTAAGTTGCGACACACTATGTTGGTGAGTAACAAAATGCTTAGATACCGACAAATCCTTGTTTTTAGTTCTAATGTTGGACTTGTGGGATGCTAATCTATCCCGCAAGGCCTGGGTAGTCTTTCCAACGTAACCCATCCCGCAGGGGCACTTTAACATATAAACCACATATCTAGATTCACACATGGTTTATATGTTGAAGTGCCCCTGCGGGATGGGTTACGTTGGAAAGACTACCCAGGCCTTGCGGGATAGATTGGCATCCCACAAGTCCAACATTAGAACTAAAAACAAGGATTTGTCGGTATCTGAGCATTTTGTTACTCACCAACATAGTGTGTCGCAACTTAGGGTACAGGTTTTGGAGGGAGTTCCAATACAGAGGGGCGAGGAGGGGACAGACACAAACAGCGCTAAACGTGAAAATTATTGGATTAAAAAACTGGAGACTCTTGAGCCAAAGGGATTGAATAGAGAATATGATCTAAATAATTTATTGTGAATGTACAATTAGTCATGATATTTTTGCTAACATGTTCTTTGATTTATCCAGCAGGTGGAGCCATGTGTAGGAGGCAATTGAGCTAAATTCCCTGATATATTCATCTTATCGTGAGTGGCCACCAGTGTGGTGCATACTTTATGTCAAAGGATGTATAGAATAATGTGTTACTGTTTGGGGATATTTATTTATTCCCAGATACATTTAACTGCAGTTTATCCGCGTTGGACTGGTCTATGTTAGATCAAGTTCATATGCGGACGTCGCAGGCCTGTTTCTGATTGGAGACAGTCTGTACTCTTTGTGTTGCGGCGCCACGTGAAGTCTTTGAGGCGGACGTTGTAGGCGCCGCCAGGATTGGTTAACCGCTGTCCATTCGTACACGCGGAGAACCATGCGACGTCATGCGTAGTCGTTGCGGACGCTGTAGGTGCCGCTTTGATTGGTTGCCCGCTGTTCATCCGTATATGCGGACAACCATGCGTAGTTTCAGACGCGGATGCTGTAGGCGCCGCACTGATTGGCCATAGATAGAGCAGTCCTTTTGGCAGACGCGGTAGGCGCCATTTGGATTGGCTATAGTCTGCATGCTCTTAGAGCGGACGTTGGCGGCGAACTGATGATAGGCCGAATTTTATGGGTGGATACAGGGGACTTGCGGATAGGCTGAGGGACGGGGGGATTGTCCCAAATTAAAGGTAATGCGGTAGTTAGTTGGCAGAGCTTGGGATCAGCCGACACCGCTGTTTAGCATCTATGGCATGAGGACTGAAGCAGCTTTTTGGATGTGTTTTACACATCTTGGAGCGCATGAGGAGGTGCCTTTGGTGCTGAAAACCTTTTTGGGGGATCCCTCTTGAGTCTGATCGGCCTGAAGCAAGTACTTGCTCAATTGCTTCCTGCACAGTGATTTTTTTATTGTTTGCAGACATCAGATTGACTCTCATTGGCTCGTGCTATTATGAATATGCATGTATGCAAATTGTTATGACATGTTGTAGTCTTCTATCAGGTCCTCTACCTGTGTATTTAATGGGCATGGTTTGAGTGAATATGTCAGTGTGTACTGGAACCATTCTGAGGAAGGATTATATCCGAAACGCTGTGCGTCAATGGTGATCCGGGACGCATTCAGATTTTGCCTATGATGTTTTAAAGAGCTTTAAATAAATTTCTACATTTTTAGACGGTGCGGATCCTTTCAACTGATATGTATGGTCCCTATGACTCCAGGGGTGATCGCAGCACGTCATAATATTCCACCGGTGCAGATGTAATTATACAACTAGAGGGCATAACCAAGGCATTTTTTCTTCCTGGTGAACTTGCATTGATTGAATGATAGTACTGATGACTTTGGGATCTACTTCCTGAGTACACTGTTGCATATGTTGTTCTGGACTCAAAGGCAACCTTGAAAGTACATCTGCATCCATATTTCTTTTTCCTGGACGGTACTTGATAGTAAAGTTAAAGTCGGCTAATTCAGCAACCCATCTGTGACCAGTTGCATTTAATCTTGCTGTTGTGAGTACATAAGTAAGTGGGGTGTTATCAGTATACACCTCAATAATAATTCACACTTTTTGGCTGTTAGCTTGACTCCATGCTGTTGGTAGTGCTGGAGGACTAGTCGTACATGTGCTACATGTTCAAGAAATGATTTACTACGCACAAGGTTGTCATCTAGATAAGGCTGGCAAATCTCATCTCTCAATCCAGTTAAACAAGACTCCATACTTCTTTGGAATTCCGCAGGTGCAGAACTAAGGCCAAAAGGAATGCGGATCCATTCATACAAACCCCAAGGTGTGGTAAAGGCTGTTAAGGGTCTACTGGATTCTTTCACAAAACCTTGATGATAAGCTTTACCTTGATCTAGCACAGAGAACCATGAACTTCCCCCTAGACTATCAAGCATGTCTTGAATTCTTGATATTGGATGGCAATCAGGGATGGATTTTTGGTTCAGCTCTCTGTAGTCACAGCATAGCCTCAAGCTACCGTCCTTCTTTCTTACACAAACAATAGGTGAGGAATATGAAGATTTTGACTTTGTAATCCAACCACGGTTCAGCAGATCTTGCAGGTACTCTTTTACTTCTGCAAGAAGAGGTTTAGGAACTGACATATACAGTGGGTTGCAAAAGTATTCGGCCCCCTTGGCGTTTTCCACATTTTGTCACATTACTGCCACAAACATGAATCAATTTTATTGGAATTCTACGTGAAAGACCAATACAAAGTGGTGTACAAGTGAGAAGTGGAATGAAAGTCATACATGATTACAAACATTTTTTTACAAATTGTGACGCCGGGCGACGCCCAGTCAGCCAAAACGCAATTGTGGTTGGTTTGCGACACAAATCATTAAACCAAGATGTGATGTGTAGTCTCCCTCTGACTAGGAACAGCTGGGGGATTTGTCTTAGCTGAGAGAATCCCTGTAAAAGCCTGGGGGGAGGTGTTATTTAGCTTAGACATATTCCCTGTGGAAGGCAGAATAACATGGAGGCATTAATTCTCTTTTCTGTTCTGCGAACCAGGTGACACCTAGCTGATCTCATGCTTAGATGTTAATTAGCCAGAGATGTAAAACACCAAAAGTTTGTTCAGCTAGAGGAGGCATCCCCAGGAGCCAGCAAAGAGCTCACTCTGCCTTTTGGGAAAAGACAGGATGAGCTCACAGCAGGAGATCAGACTACCCAGCCAAACTGTCTCCATGGTTTAAAATGGTGATGCATGTGATTTATGATTTCTGCTTATTAAAGGAAAACCGAGTATCACCCAGAGGTGGGAGGAGTGTATTCGGATTCGTTGAAATTGGACCAACGTCTCGGTATACAAATCATAATCGTACCTCCTTCGGTTAAGGAGTTATGGGCCCCTCGGTAACTATACGCCCTAGCACCCGCATCCAAGGTATCATATTAATCGGTAGGTTCTGGGGATCGATAATATGTAATTATTATTTGTGTGCCGGCCGCGTAGGTCGGCCGGGAGAAAATGTCAGGATTATGGGGCTGATGAAAGCCCCTGCCCAGATGTGATTACCATAATCCGGCCTGGGGGCCGACTCTGGAAGCCCGCCTCTGAACTCAGCTCCATTAAAAGTGAATGAGCTGCCCGGGCAATTCAGTCCTCCAAATTCCACCTTCACGAGAGCACACTGCCAGCCAGGGGACCATGTGATTGGCGGCCATCTTGTCTGAACTGAAACAAAGGACATTTTCCATTTTGCTTGGATTTTAAAGTAAGCTGAAACAAAGGACTTTACCAAGGACTTTATGATTTTTCCCACAAAAGGACACCTCTCCATGAACTCTAATTATCCGTTTTTTTTCTCCCCTTTATTTTCATACTGTGTTATCTCATGTCTCAATAATTGTTGATTTTAATAATTTTCTGTATATATTAATTATTTATATTGCCGTGAATAAAGACTTTACCAAAGTCATTCACTTTTCCGCTACCCTATTATTCAGCATACACAGGAACTGAACTCAGACCACTGAAGAGACGCTACTATTGTTAATATCTAGACAGAATAGAGTGTGTTTAACCGTTTTTATTCGCAGGTCCAGTCAGTCAGTCGGGTCCACTGGCCCATACCAGTGGTGGTGGCAGATACCCTGAAATAGTGTGTAAAGTTGTAATTACCATACCTCACAGGCTCCCTTCTGGTCGGGCTGCTGCCCACTTTCTGTCGGTTTCTGCCCAAAGATCGCGACCAAAGCTTGCATGGTCTGTGTGCTGAAACCGATTGGAAGGCAATTTGCGGTCTGACCACTAGGGCTCCTGTGACCCAAATAAATAACTGCAAAGTGGGGTGTGCATAACTATTCAGCCCCCTGAGTCAATACTTTGTAGAACCACCTTTTGCTGCAATTACAGCTGCCAGTCTTTTAGGGTATGTCTCTACCAGCTTTGCACATCTAGAGACTGAAAACCTTGCCCATTCTTCTTTGCAAAACAGCTCCAGCTCAGTCAGATTAGATGGACAGCGTTTGTGAACAGCCGTTTTCAGATCTTGCCGCAGATTCTCGATTGGATTTAGATCTGGACTTTGACTGGGCCATTCTAACACATGGGTATGTTTTGTTGTAAACCATTCCATTGTTGCCCTGGCTTTATGGTTAGGGTCATTGTCCTGCTGGAAGGTGAACCCCCCCTCCCCCCCCCCCCCCCCCCCCAGTCTCAAGTATTTTGCAGACTTCAAGAGGTTTTCTTCCAGGATTGCCCTGTATTTGGCTCCATCCATCTTCCCATTAACTCTGACCAGCTTCCCTGTCCCTGCTGAAGAGAAGCACCTTCAGAGCATGATGCTGCCTCCACCATATTTGACAATGGGGATGGTGTGTTCAGAGTGATGTGCAGTGTTAGTTTTCCTCCACACATAGCAATTTGCATTTTGGCCAAAAAGTTCCATTTTGGTCTCATCTGACCAGAGCACCTTCTTCCACATGTTTGCTGTGTCCCTCACATGCAGGGCCGGCCCGCTCATGAGGCGGGGTGAAACATTTGCCTCAGGCGGCAAATCTGGGGGGGGGGCACCCGCCTCTGCATGGACGCTGGGGCCGCCCGCCGAGCTGGAGGGGTAGCGGGCAGAAAGGGGGTATCGGGCCTAGCGGCGGGGAGGGGGGTCGGACCCCCCCCTCCCTCGCCTGGGTCCCCCGATCTGCGCTCCTCCTCCAGCGTAAAGTACCAGGCAGCCAGCGTGCATATGACGAAGAGGCAACGGGCGTTGGAATCACTCACCTCTTCCGCGTTCCATCGCGCGCTCCACTGACGTCACTTCCGGCAACGCCGCCCACTGTATTGTAAGTGGACGGCCTTGCAGGAAGTGACGTCAGTGGAGCGCACGATGGAACGCGGAAGAGGTGAGTGATTCCCCCGCCCGCTGCCTCTTAATGATATGCACGCTGGCTGCCTGGTACTTTACGCTGGAGGAGGAGCGCAGATCGGGGGACCCAGGCGAGGAAGGGGGGAGTCCGACCCCCCTCCCCGCCGCTAGGCCCAATACCCCCTTTCTGCCAGCTACCCCTCCAGCTCGGCACTCCCCACCCCACGGCTGGGGGGGGGGGGGGGGTCGGGCGATTTTTTCGAATCTTGCCTCAGGCGGCAAAAAGTCTAGGGCCGGCCCTGCCCACATGGCTTGTGTGTGGCAAACTGCAAACAGGACTTCTTATGCTTTTCTGTTAACAATGGCTTTCTTCTTGCCACTCTTTCATAAAGGCCAACTTTGTGCAGTGCACGACTAATAGTTGTCCTATGGACAGATTGCCCCACCTGATCTGTAGATCTCTGCAGGTCGTCCAGAGTCACCATGGGCCTCTTGACTGCATTTCTGATCAGCGCTCTCCTTGTTCGGCCTGTGAGTTTAGGTGGACGGCCTTGTCTTGGTAGGTTTACAGTTGTGCCATACTCCTTCCATTTCTGAATGATCACTTGAACAGTGCTCCGTGGGATGTTTAAGACTTTGGAAACCCTTTTGTAGCCTAAGCTTGCTTTAAATTTCTCAATAACATTATCCCTGACCGGTCTGGTGTGTTCTTTGGACTTCATGGTATTGTTGCTCCCAATATTCTCTTAGACAACCTCTGAGGCCGTCACAGAGCAGCTGTATTTGTACTGACATTAGATTACACACAGGTGCACTCTATTTAGTCATTAGCACTCATCAGGCAATGTCTATGGGCAACTGACTGCACTCTGACCAAAGGGGGCCGAATAATTACGCACACCCCACTTTGCAGTTATTTATTTGTAAAAAATGTTTGGAATAATTTATGATTTTCGTTCCACTTCTCACGTGTACACCACTTTGTATTGGTCTTCCACGTGGAATTCCAATAAAATTGATTCATGTTTGTGGCAGTAATGTGACAAAATGTGGAAATCTTCAAGGGGGTCGAATACTTTTGCAAGCCACTGTAAGTCCTCTTGACTGGCGTATTGTCTTTTAGCCGAATCTGTAACTGTAATGAAGGAATACATCCAACATCTAAGCCATCTTTTGCAAAGGCATTGCATTCTTCTCTCAACATTTGCTTTACTATTTGTTGTTACTCATTGGTCAAGTGCTCTAGAGATACTGGTGGAACCCATCATTCTTGATTAGTCGGTTCTCTGGTGGAGTAACTTTAGCTGTCGATCATACTTTCTAGTTCCAGTTGAGAGGGATGGTATTCCTGGCTTATGGAATGGATAGGTACCTGCTGTACTTGTTTCATCTTCAATGGTGCAGGGTAAGTTGTCTTTATCTGCTCTATATATCCAAGCTTGGTTTTGCCTGATAAAATGATGTCTTTCTTAGTTGAGTTCCATACTGGTATCTTTAACTTGGAGAATTGTCCTTTTTGTGTTGTTACTAAAACTTCATTGATTCCCAGTCCATTAGGCCACTGACAAGCATTATCTGGGATAAAGAGTACTTCTTGCTTTTGCATCACAGGCTCAGAATCAGAATCAGAATCAGAATCAGAATCAGATTTATTTCGCCAAGTGCAGCAGTTGCCACCCTCGGAATTGTTTGTGGTACACATCGGCATTAAAGCATAGTACAAAGGCATTAGAAGCATAGTAGTGCAAAAAAAACATGCAATGACGAACAGACAAAGACATAAGATAAATACCAGGTAGTGCAAAAAAAAACATGTGCAGACAAGGAAATTTAGGTATTGTAGTGCACGCTACATGTGGTGACCACAGAATAGGTAAACATTAATTTAGGCCTGGGTCACAGATGTGCTATTTAGTTTTCCTGTGTGTGTGACTTGAGTTCAGAAGGCGCACTGCTTGGGGGAAAAAAGAGTTCCTGTGCCTGGAGGTTTTGGTGGAAATAGCCCTGTAGCGATGGTCTGAGCGCATGCGGCTGAAGAAGCAGCTGCCGGGATGGTGCGGGTCATTTGTGATCCTGTAAGCCCTTGTTCTCAGTCTGGATGCGTGGAGGAGGTCCAGAGGTGGCAGGGGTGAACCAATGATTCTTTCCGCTGCATTGATTACTCTTTGTAGTCTGTACCTGTCACTCGTGGTGGCTCCCCCATACCAAATGATGATGGATGAGCACAGGATTGACTCGATGGTGGCAGTGTAGAAGCTAGACAGCAGCTCCTGCGGCATACCAAACTTCCTGAGTTGTCTTAGGAAGAACAGCCGTTGCTGCGCCTTCTTTTGACATTTAGTGGTGTTTTCACTCCATCTCAGGTCGTTGGTGATGGTGGTACCCAGAAACCGAACACTTGATACTCTGGTGACTTCCGTGCCTTCGATGAATACTGGGCTGAGTGGGGGTGGACTTTTCCTGAAGTCGATAACCAACTCGACGGTCTTTGCAGCGTTTAGGACAAGCATGTTGTCCTTACACCAGTTGCAGATTCGCTCAATCTCACTGCGGTAGGTGCATTCGTCCCCTCCACTGATGAGACCCAGGATGGTGGTGTCATCCGCAAATTTAATTATCTTAACGCAGTCAGCCGTTGAGGTACATCTGTTTGTATACAGGGAAAACAGGATTGGAGACAGTACACAGCCTTGGGGGGCGCCAGTGTTTGTGGTCCTCATTTGGGAGAGGCAGCTGCCAAGTTTAACCTGTTGCGTCCTGTTTGTGAGGAAGTCCTTGATCCAGGTGCAGAGATTTCCGTCAAGCCCAAGTTGCGCTAAGTTGTTGTACAGGATGTTCGGGCAGATCGTATTGAAAGCAGAGCTAAAGTCTAGGAAGAGGATCCTGGCGTAGGTGTTGGGTCTGTCCAGATGTTCCATAATGTATGTCAGGCTGATGTTGATGGCATCCTCTGTGGACCTGTTTGCCCTGTATGCAAATTGAAGTGGATCTAGGAGAGCGTTGGTGGAGTTTTTCAGATGGGTGAGGACCAGTTTTTCAAAGATCTTCATGACAGTTGAGGTAAGGGCCACGGGTCTGTAGTTGTTGAGATCCGTAACACCTGTTTTTTTGGGTACTGGTATAATGGTGGACCTTTTAAGGCAGGAGGGTACCTTGCCAGCCGACAGGGATTTCTGAAAAATGGAGGTCAGCACGGGGGCTATCTGGCTAGCGCAGGATCTCAGGCACATAGATGACACACCGTCTGGGCCGGAGGCTTTCCTAGGATTTAGTTTCCGGAGGTGCCTGAGTACTTCAGACTCCTGGACTACTGCTGGTTCTGGGAGGGCACTGCCAGTATTAGGAGAGGTGGGGGTTGCCCACTGGGTGGCGCTCGGGTCTCCTACATGGGTTGGTTGATGTTCAAACCTGCAGTAGAATTCGTTGAGTTTCTCTGCTAGTTCGAGGCTCGGGGGTGCATGTTGTGGAGAGGGTTTGAAATTTGTAGCTGCCCTAAGACCTTGCCAGACTTCCCGTGTGTTGTTTGAGCGTAGGCTGAGCCCCAGCTTGTTGGAGTAGGCCCTCTTTGCGGTGCTAAGTTCGCGCTTGAGGGTGTATCTGGCTGCCTTGAACTCCTCTGGTGTTCCGAACTTATGCGCTTCTTCCTTGATTTTCCGGAGCCGGCGTAGCTTGCCGTTAAACCAGGGCTTGTTGTTAGGGTAGACCCTGAAGGTTTTTGTGGGGATGCACAGCTCCTCGCAGAAGCTGATGTAGGAGATGATGTTCTCTGACCATTCCTCCAGGCAGGCTGACCCGAGGGTCGCCCAGTCGGTGCATTCGAAGCAGGCCTGTAGTTGTAGCTTAGCTTCTTCTGTCCACTTTCTCACGGTCCTGAGGACTGGCTTGGATGATTCAAGGTGCCTTCTGTAGGTGGGAATTAGATGGATTAGGCAGTGGTCAGAGTTCCCTAGGGGAGCCTGTCGAATAGGTTTGTACGCATCCTTGAGGACCGTGTAGCAATGGTCCAGGGTGTTCTGATTCCTGGTGGGGCAAGTAATGTGCTGTTTGTAGCGAGGCATCTCCGTGTGGAGGTTCGCGCTGTTGAAGTCCCCACAGACGATGAAGAGGGAGTCTGGGAGGGATGTCTCCCACCTCGAGATGGTGTCGCTGATTGTACGCTGAGCGATCTTGGTGTTGGCACTGGGGGGGATATATACTCCTACAAGAGCGTAGGAGGAGAATTCTCTTGGTGAATATTGAGGTTTGCAGTTTATGAGTAGGAGCTCGATGTCTGGGGAGCAGTGTCTGTCCATGATGGACGTGTTCGTGCACCAGGTGGCCTTGATATAGAAGCAGATGCCACCTCCCCTCTGTTTCCCGGAGAGTGCGCTGTCACGGTCTGCGCGGAAGAGGTTGAAGCCAGGTAGCTGGAGGGAGTTGTCCGGGACGGTGTCATTTAGCCACGTCTCAGTGAAGCAAAGGACTGGGGTGTTTGCACCCATTGAACGATTGCGTCCTAGTAGTATGAGTAGTTCATCCAGCTTGTTTGGGAGGGAGCAGACGTTAGCCAGGAGAATGGCTGGGATGGGTGAACGCAGGCCCTTCCTTTTAAGCTTCACTTGTACTCCTGCTCTCTTGCCCCTGGGGCGGTATGTCCTGCTGGCCCACCTGGCCCTCCTGGTAAGTAGCCCGATATGTGCCCAGACTGTGTCCCTCAGGGATGCATGGGACGCAGCACTGCAGGCCTCCCATAGCAGGAGTTCCTCTCTGGTGTGCGTGGTGATGCGCAACATGCTTGGGGAGTGCGGCCGCTTCAGCGCCATGGAGCTGCTATGGTATATGGAGCAAAAGGGTGGCCTGTGCAGGTAACAGGCATAACAGTCAGGTAACAGGCAAAAACAGTCATGTAACAGGCAAAAAGTCACTGTGGCGGGCAGCTGGTAAAGCAGGGCCAGCGAGGTGTGCAGAGCAGATGGGGCACGTGCAGGTAACAGGCAATAGCAGTCAGAGTCCGTGGTCACTGTGGCAGGCAGCTAGTAAAAACAGGACCAGCAAGGTGTGCAGAGCAGATGGGGCACAGGTATCAGGCAGAGTATACACACTGTGGCAGGCAGCTGGAAAAGCAGGTCCAGCAAGGAGTACAGAGCAGGTGGGCGCCCCCCCCCCCCCCCGAGGCTCCAATGTCCCGGGGTGGCAGACAAGGGTGCAAGGCACAGAGTTCGGATCCCAGTGTGCAGATAGGGAGAGCAAGGGTGCAAACCAGGGTGCTGGGGTGTCAGGTAAAGTTTGCTTACCGGAGTAGCTAGCTTGAGCCCCTTTTTGGTGTGTAGCAGAGATGAGGAGGCTGGGTCGGCGCCGCAGAGAGGCAGGAGCGGGGCTGCAGTGTAGGAGGCGGAATCCGTGCGCAGAGGAGAGTCTGGATCAGAGCTTGAGGCAGGCTGGGTTTCCGCACGGAGCTGGAGGCTGGGGCCTGAGGCGGCGGCAGCAGCGCCACAGAGATGGAGGCCTGGGCCACGTGGGAGGTCCGGTTCAGTTTCGGCAGAGCAGCGGTTTGTAGCAGGAGCCGCGGGGATAGCCAGCACGGATTCCGGGTGTGCAGACTAGGTGGAGCAGCAGGTCCGGAGATGGAGGCCGGGGCCACGTGGGAGGTCCGGTTTCGTTGCGGCAGAGCGGCGGCGGAAGCAGTTCGTAGCAGGAGCCGCGGGGATAGCCAGCTGGGATTCCGGGTGGCAGACTTCGGTGGAGCTGGCTGGAGTTGACTGGAGTCGGAGCGGCGGAGCCGACTGCACACAGCGACTAGGCACGTGGGAGGCCGTTGGTTGTAGCGGTGAGAGAGGCTGCAGGGTTCGCAGGTATCCGAGAGAGGCTGCAGGTATCCGACACTGAACCTAAACTAAAGACTAAAACTGAACTAAACTAAAAGACTAAAAACAAAACTAAGAACTGAGAGTAAAAGAAACACAAAATTGGACGGGAGCCGATGTGACCGGGGCTGCCCAGTGGGCGCCATCTTAGGCTGTGTATGAACATGACACCTGATACTGGTAACTGTGTTTGCAGGGATTCTTTGGCTCTTCGCTGTAGTCCTAACTACTTGATTGCTGGTCTCCATACAATCAGACTGCAGTAGTTTAACCAGGAGCTCTGCTGTGTTTGATGACACTGGCATGCTGTGTTTGATGACACTGGCATAGCGGTTGCTAACATTGCCGCAATATCAGAGATAGAATGTTTTCCTTCTTCTGATGCTTCTTTAAATAATTCCTGAATCACATTATAGCCAATGATTGGTTGTTCAGCGACTCTGGGATCTTTTGATACAATGACTGGCACTAGTAGCTCTTTAATGTGGTTGCTGTTACCAGTGTCGCTCGGATACCCCTTTTTATTATTCGAGTTAGGTCGAATTCGAATAGTAAATTATTCGAGTTAGGTCGAATATTCGAGTCGCATATTTTTTACTATTCGATTCGACCTCGGTATTCGAGCTCACTATTCAAGTCGGTATTCGAGCTCATTATTCGAGCTGACTGTTCGAATTGGCCTTAAATAGCTTCCAACACTTGTTTTGGGGGTGAATGATGCAAGAAACATCCTTTTTTCCAAGTAACAACAGCAAGTGATTATGTGGGGATGCTCCTTTAAAAAAAAAAAAAAAAAAAGTTTGAATAAGAAGGTGTGTGTCCAAAGTTCTGTTCAGTACTGTATATACTTCTTCTTCTTCTTCTTCTTTATCTTCTATATCTTCTTCTTCTTCTTTATCATCTTCTTCTTCATCATCTTCTTCTTCTATTTCTTCTATATCTTCTTCTTCTATTTCTTATATATCTTCTTCTTCTTTTTCTTCATCTATATCTTCTTCTATATCTTCTTCTTCTTCTTCTTTATCATCTTCTTCTTCTTCGTCTTCTTCTTCTATTTGTTCTATATCTTCTTCTTCTATTTCTTAGAAGTCTTCTTCTTCTTCTTCTAAATCTTCTATATCTTCTTCTTCTTCTGCTTCTATATCTTCTTCTTCTTCCATATCTTCTTTTTCTTCTATATCTTCTTCTATATCTTCTTCTTCTTCTTCTTCTTCTTCTTCTTCTTCTTCTTCTTCTTCTTCTTCTTCTTCTTCTTCTTCTTCTTCTTCTTCTTCTTCTTCTTCTTCTATATCTTCTTCTTCTTCTTCTTCTTCTTCTTCTATATCTTCTTCTTCTATATCTTCTTCTTCTTCTTCTTCTTCTTCTTTTTCTATATCTTCTTCTTATTATTATTATTTTTCTATATCTTCTTCTTCTTCTTCTTCTTCTTTTTCTTCTTCTTCTTCACTTCTTTCTCTTCTATATCTTTTTTTTTTTAAAGAAATGCAGCTATTTTTGAGCGTAATAAATAGCTGGTGGCGCATGGTGGAAGCGCCATTGTATGTGCTCCCTGGCAGTGGAAACACACAGACAGCAGGAGGTAAATTCAGCAGCAGGAGGAGGAGGAGGAGGAGGATGAGTGTGTGGCAGCAGGCAGTCAATGAGGCAGGCAGCGAGACATAATAGGCTGTGGTACCTAGCGGTGGTACCAGGCTGTAAATACACAGCATGAGGTCCCAGACAGCGGTCGTGAAGCCTACATCGTGTCCAATACACAACTGGGACAACACAGTTTTCAACCCAGGCACCTCTAAATATAATATCACAAAGTATTAAAAAGAATATTATTTTTTTTTAAAGAAATGCAGCTATTTTTGAGCATAATAAATAGCTGGTAGCGCATGGTGGAAGCGCCATTGTATGTGCTCCCTGGCAGTGGAAAGACTCAGACAGCAGGAGGTAAATTCAGCAGCAGCAGGAGGAGGAGGAGGGGGAGGAGGAGGATGAGTGTGTGGCAGCAGGCAGTCAATGAGGCAGGCAGCGAGACATTATAGGCTGTGGTACCTAGCAGTGGTACCAGGCCGTAAATACACAGCATGAGGTCCCAGACAGCGGTCGTGCAGCCCACATCGTGTCCAATACACAACTGGGACAACACAGTTTTCAACCCGGGCACCTCTAAATATAATATTACAAAGTATTAAAAAGAATATATATATATTTTTTAAAGAAATTCAGCTATTTTTGAGCGTAATAAATAGCTGGTGGTGCATGGTGGAAGCGCCATTGTATGTGCTCCCTGGCAATGGAAACACACAGACAGCAGGAGGTAAATTCAGCAGCAGCAGGAGGAGGAGGAGGATGAGTGTGTGGCAGCAGGCAGTCAATGAGGCAGGCAGCGAGACATAATAGGCTGTGGTACCTAGCGGTGGTACCAGGCCGTAAATACACAGCATGAGGTCCCAGACAGCGGTCGTGCAGCCCACATCGCGTCCAATACACAACTGGGACAACACAGTTTTCAACCCGGGCACCTCTAAATATAATATCACAAAGTATTAAAAATAATTATTTTTTTTTTAAAGAAATGCAGCTATTTTTGAGCGTAATAAATAGCTGGTGGCGCATGGTGGAAGCGCCATTGTATGTGCTCCCTGGCAGTGGAAACACACAGACAGCAGGAGGTAAATTCAGCAGCAGGAGGAGGAGGATGAGTGTGTGGCAGCAGGCAGTCAATGAGGCAGGCAGCGAGACATAATAGGCTGTGGTACCTAGCGGTGGTACCAGGCCGTAAATACACAGCATGAGGTCCCAGACAGCGGTCGTGCAGCCCACATCATGTCCAATACACAACTGGGACAACACAGTTTTCAACCCGGGCACCTCTAAATATAATATCACAAAGTATTAAAAATAATTTTTTTTTTTTTTAAAGAAATGCAGCTATTTTTGAGCATAATAAATAGCTGGTGGCGCATGGTGGAAGCGCCATTGTATGTGCTCCCTGGCAGTGGAAACACACAGACAGCAGGAGGTAAATTCAGCAGCAGGAGGAGGAGGAGGAGGAGGATGAGTGTGTGGCAGCAGGCAGTCAATGAGGCAGGCAGCGAGACATAATAGGCTGTGGTACCTAGTGGTGGTACCAGGCCATAAATACACAGCATGAGGTCCCAGACAGCGGTCGTGCAGCCCACATCGTGTCCAATACACAACTGGGACAACACAGTTTTCAACCCGGGCACCTCTAAATATAATATCACAAAGTATTAAAAAGAATTTTTTTTTTTTAAAGAAATGCAGCTATTTTTGAGCATAATAAATAGCTGGTGGTGCATGGTGGAAGCGCCATTGTATGTGCTCCCTGGCAGTGGAAACACACAGACAGCAGGAGGTAAATTCAGCAGCAGGAGGAGGAGGAGGAGGATGAGTGTGTGGCAGCAGGCAGTCAATGAGGCAGGCAGCGAGACATAATAGGCTGTGGTACCTAGCAGTGGTACCAGGCCGTAAATACACAGCATGAGGTCCCAGACAGCGGTCGTGCAGCCCACATCATGTCCAATACACAACTGGGACAACACAGTTTTCAACTCGGGCCCCTCAGAAAAATTAAACCTTTTTTTTTTTTATTTACTTTTTTTTTTTTACAGCAAATTACACAGATATTGTTGGACGTAATAGCTGGTGGCAGAGTGGCAGCAGAAGGTAATTCTGTGTACCCTGGCAGTGGGAAACACAGACAGACAGCAGAAGGGCAGTACACAGCAGCCCACTGTAGATGTAAAATGTGTGGCTGCAGGCGACGTAATAGTCAAAGTGAACCAGGCTGGCTTAGTGAGCAGGAGCCAGGAGGTGGTAAAGGGTGGTAAGGCATATTAACGATGGTTCCGGCACCCACTTCATGTCCCCCTCTCGCCGACAACAGGGGCCAGGAACTCACCTTCCACCCACGCCTGGTTCATCTTGAGAAACGTCAGTCTGTCCACAGACTTGTGAGACAGACGTGAGCGTTTCTCGGTGACCACGCCACCAGCTGCACTGAAGCAGCGCTCAGACAGCACGCTGGAAGGGGGACAGGACAGCACTTCCAGGGCGTACTGCGCCAGCTCGCTCCAGATCTCCAGGCGCTTGACCCAATACTCCATGGGATCAACAGGGGCATCGCTGTCAAGCCCGCTGTAGGACCCCATGTAGTCAGCCACCATGCGGGTCAGGCGCTGGCTGTGACCGGAGGAGGATGCTGCTGCATGCACCTCCTCTCTAGTCACTGCTGGAGCCTCTACAGTCCTGTAGAGCTTGTTGCTGAGAGACAGCAGGTCTGTGGTGCGCTTGCTGCTGGATGCAGGCACCTGCTGCTGCCTCTGTGCTGGCTGGACAGGGGGGGTGGAAGGCTGGGGGAAGGCTTCCTCCAAGCGCTCAACAAGGGCCTGCTGCAAGCTCCTTATTTGTTGCGCTGGGTCTCCTCCTGCAGGAGGCAGGAACTGGCTCAACTTCCCCTTGAGGCGCGGGTCCAACATCATGCTGATCCAGATGTCCTCCCTCTGCTTCATCTGGATCACCCTGGGGTCCCTGCGCAGGCACCTCAGCATGTGCGCTGCCATTGGGAAGAGGCGGGCCACGTGTGCTGGCACATCGACGGCAGTGCTGTCCTCATCCTCCTCCTCTGCCGCCTCATCCTCTCTCCACCCCCGCACCAACTCAGCTGCACTGTGCTGATCCCCCTCATCAGCAGCAAGGTCAGGGACCTCCACCAAGTCCTCCTCCTCCTCCCTCTCAGAGGTGGACTGTGCAGATGCATGCCGCTCCTGCTGGGCCAAGGCTGCCGCTCCCTGTTCCAGCAAAGCATCGAGGGCCCTGTCCAGCAGACAAACCAGGGGCACCCACTCGCACACCATAGCATGGTCCCTGCTCACCATGTTGGTGGCCTGCAGAAAGGGAGCCAGCACTAAGCACACCTGCTGCATGTGCCCCCAGTCGTCATCGGGGACGATGGACGGGATGTTGCTGGTCTTGTCCCTTTTCTGAGCGGCGGACACAGTGGCCAGGGCAAGGTACTGGTTGACAGCGTGCTTCTGTTCAACCAGACGCTCCAACATCGCCAGGGTGGAGTTCCAGCGAGTTGGAACGTCAAGGATCAGCCAATGGCGTGGAAGCTCCAGCTCCTTTTGCACGTCTTCCTGGCTCGCAGAGGCTGCAGGCGAGCGCCGGAAGTGACGCACAACATTCCTTGCCGTTTCCAGCAGTTCGCCCATCCCCTGGTAGGTGCGCAAGAACTTCTGCACCACCAGGTTCAGCACGTGGGCAAGATAGGGGATGTGGGTCAGGTTTCCCCTGTCGATTGCTGCAACCAGATTGGCCCCATTGTCGGCCACCACCTCTCCGACTCTGAGGCCTCTGGGGGTCAGCCAACTCCTCTCCTGCTCCTGGAGTTTGGCCAACACATGGGTTGCCATCAGTTTGGTCTTCCCAAGGCTGACCAAGTGCAGCAGCGCTTGGCAGTGGCGTGGCTTCACGCTGCTGCTGAGGCGGGGGGTTTGGCCAGGTGTGCCAGAGGATAGCAGAGGATCGGAGGAACCTGCTTCAGTTCCCCTGACCCTGCGGGGTGGCACCACCCACTGTGTTGCTGCTGCTGCTGTGCCCGCTGCTGCTCTCCAATCCTCACCCCCTTCCACCAAGCTGACCCAGTGGACAGTGAAGGACAGGTAGCGGCCTGTCCCGAAGCGGCTGCTCCAGGAGTCCATGGTGACGTGGACCCTTTCACCAACCGCGTGCTCCAGCCCTCGCTCCACATTGGCCATCACAAAGCGGTGCAGTGCAGGCATGACCTGGCGGGCGAAGAAGTGTCTGCTGGGGAGCTGCCAGTCTGGGGCTGCACAAGCAAGCAGTGCACGCATGTCGCTCCCCTCCTGCACGAGTGTGTACGGCAGGAGTTGGGAGCACATGGCCCGTGCCAGCAAGCCGTTCAGCTGCCGCACGCGACGGCTGCTGGGAGGCAGAGCCCTAACCACCCCCTGGAAGGACTCGCTCAAAAGGCTCTGGCGTCGCCTTTTGCTGGCACGGGAATCACTGGAGGGAGCAGAGGAGGCCACTGAGGACTGGCTGCCAGAACAGGCCTCAGTGTCGGCGGCAGGAGTTGCAGAGGGGGGAGGAGCAGTGCGTTTCCGCACTCCTGCTGATGGTGCTGGAGGAGCAGGAGGGCGGGTGGCTGCTCTTGCTGCTGCTGCTGCTGCTGCTGAAGAAGGCTGTGCAGTGGTGGGTGTGGTGCCACTGCCAGCGCCAGATGCCTTCAGCCTCTTGAACTCCTCATGCTGGTGGTAATGTTTAGCAGCAAGATGGTTCAGAAGAGAGCTGGTGCTGAACTTTAAGGGGTCTGCACCTCTGCTCAGCTTCCGCTCACAGTGGTTGCAAGTGGCGTACTTGCTGTCAACTGTGGGCATGGTGAAAAATTGCCAGATTGGTGACGTGAAATACCCCCTACAGACTGGAGCCGCTGCTGCCTGTCTCCCTGTGGTGGTTGAGGGGGGGGGGGGGGGCTTGGGTGCGGCTGGTGGTGGTACTGGCAGATGCTGCTGCTGCTGCTGAGCCTGAGACACCAGCAGGCTGTGGGACCTGCCTACTGCTGCCAATGCTTGCAATGATGCGCCTCCTTGCAAGGCCCACAAGCGCATCCTCCTCCTCCTCCTCAGAGCTGCTGCTGATGACCTCCCCAGGAGCTGGTGGCACCCAGTCTTTGTCTGTCACAGTGTCATCATCATCATCCTCCCCCTCCTGAAACATGTCCTGCTAGGATGATGACCCCCCAAACTCCTCTCCTGATGCCTGGATGGGCTGCTTGACTGTCGCCACAGTCTTGCTGTCCAATCCCTCCTCCCCCAAAGTGCCCATCAGCATCTCCTCCTCAAAATCGCCAACAACAGCAGACAATTCCCTCATGATGCCTGGGGTCAAAATACTGCTGAATGACAGGTCGCCAACTTGTGACGGTGAACTGGCCTCCTCCCCAGGCCCTGCTGGGCGGCTGCTGCGAACAGGGGTGGTGGTGGTGGTGAGGGTGGAGGCCTCGGATGCAGAGCTGATGGTGGGCTGCTCATCCTCCGTCATCAGTTGCACCACAGTAGCTGCATCCTTTTCCTCAATGGGACGTTTCCGACCCGGCTGGAGGAAAATAGGAGCAGGTACTACACGCTGCTGCTGCTGTGTCTCTGCAGCGTGAGTTGCAGATGGTCCTGCTGGGCGCCCAAGGTGTCCACGGCCAGTGGCTATAGGCGGAATGTTAGCCACTGACGCAGCTGCTGCTGCTGCGGAACTGTGCATGGTGGCGCGGCTTGCCACAATGCTGCTCCCTCTCCTCCTGATTCCCTTGCTGCCCTTCCCCTTGCCCAAACCGCGCTGGCTGCCACTTCCAGACATTGTAGATGTTTTGGGCGTAAACAAAAAAGTTTTTTACAAGGGCGGGTGAAA
Source organism: Hyperolius riggenbachi (assembly GCF_040937935.1). Classification (NCBI taxonomy): domain Eukaryota; kingdom Metazoa; phylum Chordata; class Amphibia; order Anura; family Hyperoliidae; genus Hyperolius; species Hyperolius riggenbachi. Next base: position 209,939,292 of record NC_090648.1, on the reverse strand, counting down.
AAGTGGGGTACTTTAATGGAGTGGGTTGGTGGGTGAGGTGACACTAATCACTAAGTGATTAGATCGCTAAGTGATTACTAGTACAGTACAAATACAAAATACAATAATCAGTAATCAGTGAGTGTGAACAGTGAACAGTGAGTGTGTCCCCTAGTACACTAGTACAACTAGAAAATACAATAATCAGTAGTAATCAGATTCAGTAGAAGGAAATAGAGTGTGTGTACACTACAGACAGTGCACGCACACACACACACGCAGGAGCTAGCCTATGAACAGTGAGTGTCCCTAGTATAGTACAACTACAAAATACAATAATCAGTAGTAATTAAAGGACAACACAGGGTAGAATACACAGCAGAAATAGATGAGAAATAAACAGAGTACAGTCAGGAGGACAGCTGCCCACACAGGCAAGGCCCTGAGGCCTAAAGCTGTGTAAGCTTGTCTGCAGCACCAGCTGTCTCTATGTAACACACAAACTACTAACTAAAATACAATCTCTATCTAGCTAACAACAATATAGGTGTGTATAGCAGGTGTATGTGAGCAAAAACGCTAGGTGATTGACCACAATAGAGCACTTGCTAAGCCAAAGCACAAAGGAGCAGATCTCTCTCTGTACAAGTCTCAAGCAAGGACGGAAAAACCTAACATGGCGGCCGCTATTTATAGGGTAGGGGCTGGCCAGGGTCCCCCTCTGTGATTGGCTGCCGTCAGAGGGCCTGGGAGCCCTCTGATTGGCTCTAAGGACATCAATCTGGGCTATGACGCTATTCGAGCTCGGTATTCGAGCTCGAATACCGCTGTTTGCTCGAATAGCTCGAATAGTGAATGGGATATTCGAGTGAACTCGAATAGCCCATTCGAATAGCTCCAGCTATTCGAGCTCGAATACCGAGCTCGAATAGCTGAAAAAGAGCTCGAATATTCGAGCTACTCGAATATTCGAGCTCTGCTGAGCATCCCTGGCTGTTACTTCAATCCATCCATGGAAAGGAATGTCCGTTTTGTTTGCTGCTTTTACACATAAAACTCCAGGGCCTAGTAACTCTTCTAGTGATCTGAATACTGTATGTGGGAGAACTTTCTGCCTCCAGGTTTCATTGACTAAACTAACCTGTGAGCCTGTGTCCCATAAGGCAATGACTGGAATATTGTCTATCTTGCAATTCACATGGCATCTACTTCCAATAAGATCCAGCAACTTTCGTTGGTATCTTGATGTCACATTCTTCACTTTTAGTTGTGGTCTACCAGCTTTACTAGGTTGGTTCTGTGGATTATAGCCTTGTACCTCTGGTGAATGATCTAAACATACTGTCCTTTACAGAGCTTGTTGCTATAGATGATTTCCTTTTGCTGGCTTCTTGGGATTCTGTTGAGTTGCAGGTTACTGTCTGTCCCTTGACAGCAACCCTCTGCCTTTTCCCTGGTCCTGTTTATTCACTCTGCATCCTTTTGCTAAATGTCCCAACTGAACACATTTGGAGCAGTGATTACATGCAGTTTCTTGATCAGAACTTTCACAATATTCACAGAGCTTCCTTCTAGTACCTTGTGTAACTGTCAGTCTTTTATATGCAGGTTTCTGTTGTTCTGTGTCATGTAAGAACAGTGCTTTCATTTCTTCTATCTCTTTCTGCATCTGTAAAATTGCTTTTTTTTAGATCAGGTTTTCTGTTTTGGAGCAGCTGATTTGTTGGGGTACAGATGGTTGGCTGTGCCATTGGCCCTACTGAGGTAGTATTGGCCACAGAGACTGGCTTTGGAGGCTGCCATAGAGTATTAGCTTGACACTCAGTTAGTTTCACAGGCTTGCTGAGTTGACATCTCTTCTGCTTTTGTTCTCTTTCCATCTCCATATTAGCTGCTTCATTCATTTTTTTCTATTAATAGCTCATCAGTCACAGAAACATCCTCTAAATATTGTTTTAGCTGGAACTTTATATAATCACTTGTCAGTCCAGTGCTTACTGATCTCAAGAATTTCTTTTGTACAAGTTCAGCTCCAAACTGCTCATCCCTGTCTGCTCCCTCAGATACAAACAAAAGTTGGTCTTTCAATTTAATTGCCCTGAATAGAAAGTTCTGAGGCAATTCTTTGTTATCTTGTGAGATGTTAATTAGCTGTTGGTACAAGTCAGAAGTGTTCTCCTTGTAGTGACTTTTTAAGATAATTTTCAGTTGCACTAAGGTCAGTTCACTATAGTCTTTTGAAAATGAAAGATCACAGACCAATTTTACCCCCTTCCATGTAGTATGAGAGCCATACTTTCACAGTATTTTCTATGGAGCTGAACTCCCCATCAGAAAAAAATCTTTGCAAGATTCTGCACACACAGATGCTGTACAGACACAAAAGATCAGTATCTGCAAAAGATCTGTTCCTGCCAATGATCCGTTCCTGCAAATTGCATTCATAGTCTATGAGATCTGCAGATCATCATACACACCTTGTTTAACTGACATTCATCTGCAGATCAGACAATCATCTGCAGATCTGAAAATCCATCCTGGTGGATCTGATGTGCAGATGAATGTCTGTTAAACAAGGTGTGTATGATGATCTGCAGATATCATAGACTATGAATGCAAGTTGCAGGAACGGATCTTTTGCAGGAACAGATCTTTTGCAGATACTGATCTTTTGAATGTCTACAGCATCTTTGTGTGCAGCATCTTGCAAAGATTTCTGTCTGATGGGGAGTTCAGCTCCATAGAATAGACTGTGTAGGTATGGCTCTCATACTACATGGAAGGGGGTAAAATTGGTCTGTGTGATCTTTCATTTTCCAAAGACTATGGTCTGATGTGTGTATGAGCCTTAAGACTCAGTCCAGGACTGATAGCTTTGACTACTGCTTCTGCAATTTCTGATTCAGTATACCCTCTTTGCAGTCCTGAGTAATGCATGAGGTTAGTGTAGGATAGTTTGTCTTTCTGTCCCCTTTCACCAATCTGACCTGAGATCTAAAAGTCTTTCCGTATTGCAACTTCTGGCAGTTTGCTGAAGTGAGGTGTTTTAGTAAAGGTGGCCATACACTGGTCGATGTGCCATTAGATCGACCAGCTGACAGATCCCTATCTGATCGAATCTGATCAAAGAGGGATCGCAATGGCTGCCTTTACTGCAAACAGATTGTGAATCATTTCAGCCTGAAACCGATTCACCATCTGCTGAGCTGCTCCTGCCGCCTGTCCCCCCCCCCCCCCCTATACATTACCTGATGCTGGCTCCCGGGCATCTTCTCCGCATTGCACGGCTCTGTTCCGGCTCCATCTCGGCGCTTCCTGTGTTACTCCGTGACCAGGAAGTTCAAATAGAGCGCCCTCTATTTGAACTTCCTGGTCACTGCAGTGACACAGGAAGCGCCGGGATGGATGGAGCCGGAACAGAGCCGTGCAGCGCGGAGAAGACGCCCGGGAGCCAGCCTCAGGTAATGTATACTTGATCGGATCGGCCGCCGCTAGCGACGCGCACTTTACCCGCGGGCGATCGAGGGTAATTTCCCGCACGGCGCGATCGACGGACCGATCCGATTTCGGGAGGAAATCGGATCGGCGGCTGCGTTTACCGCGAACGATTGGCAGCAGATTCGATCCCAGGATCGAATCTGCTGTCGAAACGGCCGCGAATCGAGCCAGTGTATGGCCTGCTTAACTTTCACTGGTCCTTGTTGTGCAAAACTATTTGTAGATTCTTTATTTTTCATGCTGAGTTCCTTTATACGCTCTTCCATCAATCTAGTAGTCTCTTGAAACTTTTTCTGCATAATGCGGTACTGTCCCTTTACATTCTCTATTTGCTGTGATTCACTCTCAGATTGTTCCTTACTATCACATGTTACATTTTTCAGTAATTCAGAGATGAATTGCTTGGTTTCCTGCAGAAAGAGCATAGCAGAGTTTTCCTCCTCAGTCTCTACCAATTCATTCACCACATCTTCAATTACTCTCCTAAAATGGCGGTGCGATTTGCTTCTCGCCATCCTCTGTTCTGGTGCTTTCACAAACTGGCAGATCTTCATCAAATCATCAGTTGTCATCTGAGTTAGAGATCTGCTGATGTCTTCCTGTACACACTCCATGTTCATTCCTCTGATCCCTGTGCAAACAGACTGTCTCTTCTTGTCACTGCTAACTTTTTATCTTCACCCAGCCCCACGTTGGGCGCCAAAATTGTTACACATATGATGAATTAACTCCACAGTGCGATAGGGGTGGGTAGAGGCTGGGTGTTTATTGAGGATCAAACAATCTGGAATGAGATGGAGGGCATTCTTTCATTAGGGCAGGGTCAGTGTAACTACATAAAATCATACATAACACATCATATTGATCAGAAATAACATCCATGCAAATACAGTGCAGCATATCACAGATAACAGCAATCTGCATAACATGTGCTCACTATGTCTGCCACATGCAATGTCCTAAAATCACTGAACTGAGTATCAGGGAAGCTGTCCTGAGTCTATACTGTTCTGCCCTCTTTCCCTAGCATATGAGAGATCATAAAATGTCTAACAAGTAAAGTTTAGCTAAACTATCACTTAGAAAAAGAATAATCATACCTGGAATGACATGGAGGGCATTCTTTCATTAGGGCAGGGTCAGTGTAACTTAGTGTTGTCCGGATCATGAACGATTCGGATCTTTGATCCGAATCTATTTTGTGAGTCGAATCATCTGAATCATCAAAATGAGTGATTCGGATCACAAAAGGGGCGGGGCCAGGAGAGACACGCCCCCTCTCAGCGGGCAGCGGGGTCCTGGAAGCAGAGCTGAGATGGATCGCTCTGTTGGATGGGAGGCAGCCTTGCAGGGAGACAGGTAGATGAGAGGGAGGGAACATCGGTGCCACTGCCAGATATGTGTAGAGCACACATACTGGCTGCAATGTGCTGCTCTTTATAGGCTGTCTGTTCCGTAGTTGTGCACAGTGAACACATTGGAAACTTTTGGCTCAGCTCAGCACAGCTCAGTAACTTTGCAGGCACTGTGATTGCAGCGCAATATGATCCTCCTGCACTCGCTCTAAACAGCTGCACTTCACTTCTGGGAATGCTTTCTTTCACTGTGCGATGTTTGCATTCAGAGTATACAGATGAACATATAGGTGAATACATGTAAAGCATATGATTGCAGCATGTGGGTATTGTGTGCAAGCAAACATGTCTGCTCTCTGCTCGTCCCTCCTCCCTTATCTGTCCACTCCCTGCCCTCTGTCCATCTTCTCCCCTTCTCTGTGTGTCCACCCCCCCTCCCCTTCTCTGCCCACAGCAGGGAAAGACCTGTCCTGCTATTCATTTCACCTCCGAATGCTTCGGTAGTAAAATGATCCGAGATTCGGATCAAAGATCCGGATCTTTTCAATGATCCGATTCGAATCATCCGGATCATTGAAAAAATCCGAACTTCCCATCTCTAGTGTAACTACATAAAATCTCCCCACCAACCTAGAATGTACAAGTGGTTCCCCCTCACAGGAAGTGCATCAGCTATGCTGGGGAGAACTTGTGTGTCCTCTCTATAGAATCCCAGGGTTTCAAATCTGGATCTTTTATGATTATATACATTTATGACTGGCTTATTACTGACTGGAAAACATTTATTTTGTTTATTTTGGGGGGTGCCTGTTTTACACATACTTTACACCTATGCTGCATGCCAGGTACGACAGTGTCACACTATCTTAGACTAGCTGACCAGGCGTCCTCTTTTACCCGGACAGGTCCACCTTTTTCAGACCTGTCCGGGCTGTCCTCCCGGGTTTTTGAAATGTCCGGGTGAAGAGAGCCGAACACTGAGTGAGCCGAGTGGCAGAAGAGCCGCTTGAAGAGACAGAGAGCCGACTCTTTGGGAGCCGAGCCTACAGGCGCTATAGGGCAGGAAGTCAGATTCAGGACGGAGCACTGCACAGCACTTCTGTTCCGTGCTGGCTACAGTGTAGGATCGTGTGAGGCGTTCTCTCTCCTCCAGCTTTATTTACTTTTCTACTGTCTCTGGCCTCCGGGAACTGAGAGGGAGAGAGTTACCATTGAGTCTGTGGAGTTGAGGGGGGATGAGGGAGAATAGAGAGCGCAGTAGTCTAAATTCAAAAGGTTTCGTCTCCCCCCTTCCCTTTCTTCCCTTTCTATGCAAGTGGTACAGGCCCAGAGTCAGTAGTACAGTGACAGGAAGGGGGGTCACCCGGTCACGGAGCGCTGCCTGTGAGTGACATGTGGCCTCAGAAGATAGCTGCACAGCATGATGTGGGCTACAGCTCTGCCCCTCCGTGTGTCAATGTTACGCTTGGTGGTATATCCTCCACGGTCAGCATACAATGAGGATTCTGATGTGAAGAAGGTACACACGATAGCACCAGGAACCAGGATATCCCCAGTTTAGTGGAGGAGAGGACAAACTCCCGTAGGAGATGTGGCGCACAGAGCAAGCGTAGATCCGAGCAACCACAACAATACTAAAATACAATGGATACGATATTCCTAGCGTATTACGATTACAGCTATCAATGAAGCTACAAATGACTGACTGACATATGTATATATCGGCGATAAACCGATATATGACATAAGCAAGGAACGCTAGCTAGGAACTGGAACAATACAAGAAACAGGACTCAGAAGGATTCGCTACTTCCCCGCAGAAGTGAGCGCAATCCACACAAGGTAACAGGAACAGGACTAGGAGGGATTCGCTACTTCTACGCAGAAGTGAGCGCAATCCACACAAGGCAACAGGAACAGGACTAGGAGGGATTCGTTACCTCTACGCAGAAGTGAGCGCAATTCACACAAGGTAGCAGGAGCAGAACTGAGCTAACTAGCACGAGTGATCACGATACGCGCAACCTACCAAAACGTGCTGGAAGCTAACTGACTGAACACAGGATATAAACAGTCCGTGTACGTATATATCAGCGACACTGATGTATTAACGTAACACGAATACAAAGAAAGTAACAAACGTGCTAGTATGCATATATATTGGCGATGAACCAATATATGATGCAAGACCAGCAAAGTAACAACTACTGGTAACAAGAGCAGAACTAGGAGGACTCGCTGACCCCTTCGCAGGAGTCAGCGCAGTCCACATGGACTAGTAACGAGGTGGGAGCCGCACAGAGTAACAGAAAGAATCTGAGACTATGATAGGTCATCGAGCACTGCAGGAAGCAGTCCTTTATACTGAGGTCATCTAATGGGAGCAGACATGCAGATTCCCACATAGGTGAATGGTAATTAATCACAGGCTGACAGCAGGAAAAGGCAGACAATGATATGCAGCCTGCAAGAAAGAGATTACAATTCCATTGCAGCAGACAATGTTTGTTTTCACAAAAGCATATTAAACTGTCATTAACTTCAGAGCAACTGCAAATGGAATCAGCAACTAGTTTGCGTGCAAACCAAACTATGCAAGCAAATGCATGTTGTCACAGACCGCAGGGCCGGTCTGCGGATGGGGTAAATCGATCAGCGTCAGAAATCCTCTCACACGGTCATTTGTTCATCACGAAGGGTAGCCCACGTTCGCAATTTGATGAACTGACTCGTGAAGGGAGCGTTCGGATGCCAACGGATTCACCTCACACATACAATTCAAAGATCTGCCCCCAAGCGAGTTACACAGCCCGCTACTGTAATTATACTAGGACTTGGAAAACGCTCTATTAACCCCTAGCAGTATGCAGGAACCTGGGTCAGATCATTATATCTGGGCCGGGTTCTCGCATACGGGTTATAAAGGCACACTTTTATTAAACACAGGGTAGCGATTTCAGGAGAATAGGTACGATTGTGTATGTTCAGCAACAGGTTATAACCGCTAAATGATTTTTAAAACGTTTAATAACAAAAATGCATTACATACAGTTATATACACCAATTAACATATATGCACAGAACTTAAAAATAAAAAGGAATAAAATCAGAAAATTCTTACTTATTATTATTATTATTATTATTATTTATTAGATTTATATAGCGCCAACATATTACGCAGCGCTGTACAATAAATAGGATTACAGACAATGATAACAGGGGTGACAGAACAATACAGGTAACAGACCATAGATACAACAATACAGGTAATAGCAATAAGATACACAACACAATGCAGATAATAGTACAATGCTAGATCATAAACTGGAATGGTAGTGGTAAAAAATTACCAGTTCCAAATTCTGTGTAAAGTGCACACAGTCAAGTATAATACACAAGGGGAGAGGGCCCTGCCAAAGGCTTACAATCTAGAGGGAGGGGCTGGTGACACAAAAGGAGGGGGTGCATCAAGAAGTTATTGGCAGAAAGGATTAGGATAGTGTTGAGTTGATGTAGGCCTCCTTGAAGAAGTGAGTTTTGAGTGCTTTTTTGAAGGTGTTGAAGGTGGGAGCGAGCCTGATGGGCAGTGGGAGAGAGTTCCACAGTATAGGGGCAGCTCTAGTGAAGTCCGGCAATCTGGCCGGGGAGTGCAAGATGCGTGGGGTGGTTAAGAGGAGGTCGTTGGAGGAGCGAAGTGGGCGGCCAGGTGTATATCTGCTGACCAGGTCAGAGATGTAGGTTGGGCAGGACTTGTGTATGGATTTGTATGCCAAACATAGGATCTTGAAGCTAATTCTGAAGTGAATTGGAAGCCAATGAAGGGATTTGCGTAGGGGAGTAGTGGAGACAGAGCGGTGGGAGGAGTAGATGAGTCTGGCTGCTGCGTTCATGATGGATTTTAGGGGGGGCGATGCGGTTTTGAGGAAGGCCTGACAAGAGGGAGTTGCAGTAATCCAGGCGGGAGATGATGAAGGTATGGACAAGGAGTTTGGTAGTGTCTGGAGTCAGGAAAGGCCGGATCTTGGAGATGTTGCGTAAGTGGAAATAGCAGGCTCTAGCTACGGTTTGGATGTGGGAGGTGAAGGAGAGGGCCGAGTCCAGGGTGACACCCAGGCAGCGGGCTTGTGTGGTTGGATGAATGATTGTGCCATTGACAGTGACATAGAGGTTAGTGGGGGGTGAAGCAGCACGGGGCGGGAAGATTAGGAGTTCAGTCTTATCCAGGTTTAATTTTAGGAACCTGGCAGACATCCACGATGAAATAGCTGAGAGACCAGAGGATACCTTCTCCATGGTGGTGGTGGAGAGGTCAGTGGTATGGAGGTAAATCTGGGTGTCATCTGCACAGGGGCGCCTTTACCTGCTGTCACTACAAGCAGGTGCTTGGGGCGGCATGAAGGGAGGGGGGCGCGCTGCTGCGGAGGGGGTTAGACTGCGTGCGGCTGATCGCGCTCTTAAAATCAGCTGCGCTTGTCGGCGGCGGCGATCGTGGTTTATTTACACACCACGAGACACCACTCTGCCTCTGCCGCTTCTATGACGCCCCCCTCCCCGCCCAGGCCAAGCCAATAGAGTCTCGGTGGAGAGTCCCGACTCCCGCCCACTCCACCTCCTCCAAATCTCCTTGCCCGCCCACCGCCCCTCTCCCTAGCAGCAGCCGCAGTTTGTTTACTGCGTGTGCGACGTCGCCTCTAACTCCGCCCCCCGCCTGAAGCCAGCGTGACTCTCCTGGCTGCCGCCGGCGACTTATCCATGCCTGCATGCTGAGTGCTGAGGGGACAGGGAGATTGCAGCCATCACGAGCACGACTACTGTGTCTGTGCCCCCTGCTGAGCCCCCCCTTGGCATGTGTTCTGCTCTCTCTCTCCCCCTTTCCCTCCCGGATCCCCAAACAAGTGGCTGCATGCTGAGGCAGCTAAGGTAAGCAAGCCCATACTAGGCTTAGGCTAAAGTTGTGATGATGTGATCACTGACTGCTGCATTAATAAAAAAAAAAGTGGACCTGAACTCTTACACAGGACAGAAGGAAAATGTGGAGAAATGTACTCTGTATGTATTGTGATTTAGCCTGTTTCATTCCCCCTCATTTCTTAGTAATCGCAAGTTGTAATTTGATCCTCCCTGTGTCACCTGACTGCCATGCCACCACAGCAGATAAGCTCATTAGAAAGCACAGGATGTTAACAATAGGTATGCCTCCATGAAAGCAGGAAGTAGAAGATTTGTATCAGCTGTAACAAAGAAATGTTGTTTAAAGTGTACCAGAGACGAGCTGCGTCTTTGGCAGTGGCGTAGCTAAGGAGTTCTGGGCCCCGATGCAAGTTTTACAATGGGGCCCCCCAAGCACTCTATACATAGCAATTGATACGGTGCACCAAAACCTGCCAATGGCAACTACAGTGTCAGAGGTGCAAGAAGGGGATGCGGAACAGTTTGTTAATGATTACCACTATTCAAAGTATCTATAGAAGTGATTATTATGAGCACAGGACCAATAGAGAGCTAATACTGTAGTTGAGAAAGGGCCCTTCGGGGCCCCTCTGGCCCAAGGGCCCCGATGCGGTCGCTACCTCTGCAACCCCTATTGCTACGCCCCTGGTCTTTGGTACAATACTTACCGTAGGCTTCCTTAAACACGTTAGGGCTGCTCGTCCCTTGCCATTTCCCTGGGTGACTCCAGTCACCCATAATTGTCCCCGAAAGCCTGGCCAAGTTGCGCTCAGTCACACATGTGCGGCCCTTCCAGGGGCGCTTCTGTCCCTGGGCGCGATCTGTGCTTGCGCAGTACAGGGACGGGAGCACGCCTGGCCGAGCCACACATGCGTGATGGAGTGCAGCCAGGCTTTCGGGGACAACTGCAGGTGACAGGAGTCACCCAGGGAGATGGCGAGGGACGATCAGCCCTAATGGGGCTTAAAGGAGTTATCCGGCCAAAAAAAAGAAAATAAACGCTACTTACCCGGGGCTTCCTCCAGCCCCAAGCATGTCCCTCGCCGCAGCTCTGCCCGCAGCCGTTCGCTGCAGCTCCATCCCGGTCCCCAACGATGATGTCATACTGCGCCTGCGCGAGCGGCGCTGTCAATCACTGCCATGTGGACCGGAGCGGACTGCGCAGGCGCAGAACTACTGCCCACGTTATGATTGTCACTGCCCACGTGACGATTGTCTGGTGAATGCTGTCCACGTTACGATTTTCTGGTGAACGCTGCCCACATTACGATTTTCTGGTGAACGCTGCCCACATTACGATTTTCTGGTGAACGCTGCCCACATTACGATTTTCTGGCCCACATTACGATTTTCTGGTGAACACTGCCCACGTTACGATTGTCTGGTGAATGCTGTCCACGTTACGATTTTCTGGTGAACGCTGCCCACATTACGATTTTCTGGTGAACACTGCCCGCGTTACGATTGTCTGGTGAATGCTGTCCACGTTACGATTTTCTGGTGAACGCTGCCCACATTACGATTTTCTGGCCTACATTACGATTTTCTGGTGAACACTGCCCACGTTACGATTGTCTGGTGAATGCTGTCCACATTACGATTTTCTGGTGAACTCTGCCCACATTACGATTTTCTGGCCCACATTACAATATTCTGGTGAACGCTGCCCACATTACGATTGTCTGGTGAATGCTGTCCACGTTACAATTTTCTGGTGACTGCTGCTCACGTTACGATTTTCTGGTGACTGCTGCCCATATTACGATTTTCTGGTTAACTCTGCCCACATTACGATTTTCTGGCCCACATTACGATATTCTGGTGAACGCTGCCCACATTACGATTGTCTGGTGAATGCTGTCCACGTTACAATTTTCTGGTGACTGGTGCCCACGTTACAATTTTCTGGTGAGTGCTGCCCACGTTACAATTTTCTGGTGAGTGCTGCCCACATTACAATTTTCTGGTGACTGCTGCCCACGCTACAATTTTCTGGTAACTGCTGCCCACATTACGATTTTCTGGTGAACTCTGCCCACATTATGATTTTCTGGCCCACATTACGATTTTCTGGTGAACTCTGCCCACATTACGATTTTCTGGCCCACATTACGATTTTCTGGTGAACACTGCCCACGTTACGATTGTCTGGTGAATGCTGTCCACGTTACGATTTTCTGGTGAACGCTGCCCACATTACGGTTTTCTGGTTAACTCTGCCCACATTACGATTTTCTGGTGAACTCTGCCCACATTACGATTTTCTGGTGAACTCTGCCCACATTATGATTTTCTGGCCCACATTACGATTTTCTGGTGAACGCTGCCCACATTACGATTTTCTGGCCCACATTACGATATTCTGGTGAACGCTGCCCACATTACGATTGTCTGGTGAATGCTGTCCACGTTACAATTTTCTGGTGACTGGTGCCCACGTTACAATTTTCTGGTGACTGCTGCCCACGTTACAATTTTCTGGTGAGTGCTGCCCATGTTACAATTTTCTGGTGACTGCTGCCCACGTTACAATTTTCTGGTGACTGCTGCCCACGTTACAATTTTCTGGTAACTGCTGCCCACGTTACAATTTTCTGGTAACTGCTGCCCACGTTATGATTTTCTGGTGAACTCTGCCCACATTATGATTTTCTGGCCCACATTACGATTTTCTGGTGAACTCTGCCCACATTACAATTTTCTGGCCCACATTACGATTGTCTCGTGAAATGCTGCCCACTTTACAATTAATTTACAGTGAAACGCTGCCCCATTACGATTATTTGGCACCTATGGGGGGGGGGGCATCCAAATATTCGCAGGGGGGCCCAGTGATTTCTAGTTACGCCCCTGATGCTGTTGCATATCTTTAAGAGCAGAGAGGACATTCTGAGTTCAGATCCACTTTAAAGTGTACCAGCGATCACGGTTTATAAAGTTTTTTTTTTTTTTACTTACCATGGGTTTCCTCCACCCCCATAAGCACGGTTCTTCCCTCGCCATCCTCCCGCAGTCCTCTGTTTTAGCGATAATCAGCTCCGGCATTTGGCTCAGTGATGTCTGCCGGGGTCTTATGCGCATGCACAGAAGGTCAGCGCTGATTACCGCTGAACAGAGGGCAATGGGAGGATGGTGAGGGATTTATCCATGCTTATGGGGCTGGAGCATGCCCCAGGTAAGTAAAAAATGTTGTAATTCGCGATCTCTGGGTCACTTTAATGCTATTGTAAACAAACAGTCCCATGATGTGTGATGCTGGGAATATACAATACGATTTTTCAGATTTACTGTCCGATCGATTTCCGTTCACTTCTATGAGAAATCGATTAAAAAAAAACAATTGAAAATCAGAATCGGAAATGTTGGAAATTATCTATCGAACCATCTATCTGCCAAAAAAATCTCATGGTGTATTCCCAGCATTACGGTTTGCCTTCATAGTAACAGATAAGGGGAAAATGATCTGTCACTGGTGATGGGGAAGAGTGAGTTGTCACAAGTTCAGGGGTAAGACGTGTCAGTTAACCGTGGGTAGGGGTAAGCTGTGTCTGGGGGCTATGAACTGTCACTGGGGGAGTAGTGAGCTGTCACTAGAAGTGGTCCAATGTTCCCTGTCGCTGAGCAGGCAGGGGTCGCACTTGTCCTCAATTATGAGTGCAGCCATGCAGTAGCCACACAAGTACGGCCGCACATGTGCAGTAGTTTTGGGCGAACATCTAGAAGTTCGGGTTCGGGCCGAACAGGCCGAACATGGCCGCGATGTTCGGGTGTTCGACCCGAACTACGAACATAATGGAAGTCAATGGGGACCCGAACTTTTGTGCTTTGTAAAGCCTCCTTACATGCTACATACCCCAAATTTACAGGGTATGTGCACCTTGGGAGTGGGTACAAGAGGAAAAAAAATTTAGCAAAAAGAGCTTATAGTTTTTGAGAAAATCGATTTTAAAGTTTCAAAGGGAAAACTGTCTTTTAAATGCGGGAAATGTCTGTTTTCTTTGCACAGGTAACATGCTTTATGTCGGCATGCAGTCATAAATGTAATACATATAAGAGGTTCCAGGAAAAGGGACCGGTAACGCTAACCCAGCAGCAGCACACGTGATGGAACAGGAGGAGGGTGGCGCAGGAGGAGAAGGCCACGCTTTGTGAGACACAACAACCCAGGCCTTGCATGAGGTACCGCCATGCAGTCATAAATGTAATAAAGATAAGTGGTTCAATAAACAGGGACCACGCGGCAACGCTAACCCAGCAGCAGCAGACGTGATGGAACAGGAGGAGGCGGAGGAGGAGAAGGCCACGCTTTGTGAGACACAACAACCCAGGCCTTGCATGAGGACAAGAAGCGTGCGGATAGCATGCTTTGTACCGCCATGCAGTCATAAATGTAATAAAGATAAGTGGTTCAATAAACAGGGACCACGCGGCAACGCTAACCCAGCAGCAGCAGACGTGATGGAACAGGAGGAGGCGCAGGAGGAGAAGGCCACGCTTTGTGAGACACAACAACCCAGGCCTTGCATGAGGACAAGAAGCGTGCGGATAGCATGCTTTGTACCGCCATGCAGTCATAAATGTAATAAAGATAAGAGGTTCCATAAACAGGGACCGGCAACGCTAACCCAGCAGCAGCAGCAGCACACGTGATGGAACAGGAGCAGGCGCAGGAGGAGAAGGCCATGCTTTTTGAGACACAACAACCCAGGCCTTGCATGAGGACAAAAAGCGTGCGGATATAGCAGCAATGCTTTTTGCCGCCATGCAGTCATAAATGTAATACAGATGAGAGGTTCAATAAACAGGGACCGGAAACGCTACACCATCCCAGATGTTCATTGGTCATGTTACTTGGTTGGGGTCCTGGAGTGTTGCGTAGTCATTTCCAATCCAGGATTGATTCATTTTAATTTGAGTCAGACGGTCTGCATTTTCTGTGGAGAGGCGGATACGCCGATCTGTGACGATGCCTCCGGCAGCACTGAAACAGCGTTCCGACATAACGCTGGCTGCCGGGCAAGCCAGCACCTCTATTGCGTACATTGCCAGTTCGTGCCAGGTGTCTAGCTTCGATACCCAATAGTTGAAGGGTGCAGATGGATTGTTCGACACAGCTACGTCATCTGACATGTAGTCCTTGACCATCTTCTCCAGGCGATCGGTGTTGGAGGTGGATCTGCACGCTTGCTGTTCAGTGGGCTGCTGCTGCATGGGTGTCAGAAAATGTTCCCACTCCAAGGACACTGCCGATACCATTCCCTTTTGGGCACTAGCTGCGGCTTGCGTTGTTTGCTGCCCTCCTGGTCGTCCTGGGTTTGCGGAAGTCAGTCTGTCGGCGTACAACTGGCTAGAGGAGGGGGAGGATGTCAATCTCCTCTCTAAAGTCTCCACAAGGGCCTGCTGGTATTCTTCCATTTTGACCTGTCTGACTCTTTCTTCAAGCAGTTTTGGAACATTGTGTTTGTACCGTGGATCCAGAAGGGTATAAACCCAGTAATTGGTGTTGTCCAGAATGCGCACAATGCGTGGGTCGCGTTCAATGCAGTCTAGCATGAATTGAGCCATGTGTGCCAGAGTCCTACCAGAATCCTCATCATCCTCTTGTGAGCGTTGTGATAGTTGTTGTGATGCATCATAGTCGTCACCTTCCTCCTGGTCTGCTTCTGCTGACCATTCGCGCTGAATTGTGGAAGTCCAACGTGCACCGC